>NW_017096206.1:0-72741 GCF_001412225.1 Nicrophorus vespilloides | reverse complement strand
TATCGCGAATTTCTCGGAAGGCAAATAACACTAATCATAATTCAATTTGCTCGAGAATCAAGTTGTATTTTCAGAATTTCAGATGATGCATCTCATCGATGGTTAAAGTTGGCAGGTGCATGCTGAGATGATACAAGGAGAGCGGAATTCCGTGGAGTATGGATGTGTGTTCTTGAGGTGGCGAGGGTGGATGTTAGAAAGAAGAGAGAGAGAGAGAGATGAGGAGATATTTCGCTGTGCCCAGTGAATGACTGAAAAGCGTCGGCGACTTTCAGCTGTTGTCATAATTCTAAAGATGTTCAAATGTTTTTGGACGCCCCACTCCCGCCTCACTCCCAAGCACTAACCAAGCACCACAAGCTCCCGTACCGGAATCTGAAGTTTCACATAAGTTTCTTGTGCGGCAGTCGAAGCTCCAGGATCTTAGTGCGCGTACAACGGTAGCCGCAACACATACACACATATACTCCTTCCACATCCGAGAAGATCGGAGATCCGAAGAGATAAACGTCCTTTTCGCTGGTAGCTGCAACTTCTTCGAGCCGAATGGAAGAGGAACAAGGACGAGTGTGAATGGTGACCAGTGTTTCCGTTTAGTGATGTATGAAGCTGAACATCCGCAGAAGACTATGCCTGAACCGCTTCTCGTCACCTGCACTGTAATTTCACGCAGAAGTCAGAAATAAGAAGAACAACAAGAAGAACATAAAAGAACGAGATCATGTAAGGAACCCTTTCAGAAAAATTTATTAGCCAAAGCTGAAAATCTCATCCTGATTTATGATATAACACATCTAAACGCAAACTCTCAAAAAAAAAATATTCAAAGATCAATACTTTTCAAAACTATTTAAATAACCGGCATGCGGAAACATCAACTTCTTCAATCAAAGAAGTCGACAATCAATATCTCCATCTACTGTGATTATTGTCGGGATAGGTTTTTCGGCTATTTCAAATTGTTAAAATATTTATTGGCTCGCGTTGGAATGTTGCCTATTTTGTGTTCGTTGCGCGGCGACTCGTAATAATAATAAATTTCTAATTCTATTATCGTCCCGAAGGCATCACCAAAACCGCCAAATTTATTCACGGCCCGTTCGAATCATTATAGCCGATTACGATTCGCGAACTGACGCGCCGGACGACCGTCAGCTATATACTCGTACGTCCCTATTTCGCATCAAAACACTATTCAAATTTCCCGCTGATTTTGGTCACAACATTTCAATTGCGTATTCAAGTTCAAATTTTATATACGGCGAGAAAAAAGAAGTTATTATACAAATTTAAGTAACAATTTTGTTTTAATAGTTTGTTATGATTTCGTCTAAAGTTATTAAATAACAAAATATAAAAAAAAACAATTCTCTAATTTTCTTGATTTTACAATGAAAATACGTTTAGTTTATTATCTATTTACCTTGGTAATTTTTACTTTAATTATAATTGTTAAACTCTCAAAAATCTTACACATTTGACTCAAATTTACTTTGTTTCTTGTAATTGCTAAAATTGACAATTTGACAATATTTACTTTTGCAAGACAAATTATTATTCATTTATTAAAAGTTATTAATTTTGTTAATATGAAGTAATATTTTTTTTCAAATATTTTTGTAAGTAATTATAAAACTGTTGATTTACAAATATGAAGAATATTCATAAATTTCTTACAAAGTTTTCCGTTTTTTGTTCAGTATTTACTAAAATATGAGAATCATTATTTTCAATCAAATTTTTATTACACGAATTTTGTTATTATTAATATATTAATAATTTTATAATATTTTTACTTTATTTTCGCAATTAATATTCAACTTTGTTTTCATTAATTTCATGTAAAACACTTTAAATATTATAAATTATAATAGTTTACAATATTTTCAAAAGAAAAATAATTAAAATATTTAATTTCCTTGTATAAATATCTATGATATACAATAATCAAGCTGTCTCCATATTCTAGTAAAATATTGTTTATATTAGTACCAAGTTGGTAAATCACCCATTCAACAAAATCCATAAAACACTTTACTTAACTTAATTTTACATCAGCTATCCAAATTCTAAAGCTTTTTTTCTTCACTGTTTATTCAGTAATGAAATCCACTTAAAGGATTATATGTATATACATTAATTTTAAATAAACGAACAGATTTGTATCAGCTCACATCTCACGAGTAATTAAAACACATTAAAACGAAAATATTCGGTGGCATCATAAAAAAAAAACGCGCAATAAATTATGAGTAAATCTCGAAAAAGGCTTAAACTGTCTTCCCCATCTTCCATTCTCCATCATCTTCGAAGACGTTTTCAACATCTGTTTGGTTATGGGGGAAAATATGCAGAAAGAAAGTGAACCTTTGTGAATGAACGAGGGAAAAATATTTTTTAATATCTCTCTCTCTCTCTATATATATACATACATACATACTGAAATGACTCCATTTTTTTGTTGTTGTTGTTGGCTATGAGACAAAACAAAAATTTCGTCGACTTTTTTCTTTAATTTACTGCTGCGCCCGGTCTCGTCTTTCACGAGGATCGGGGAGGATTCTAAGAAAAACGGAGCGCTTGAAATTGGAAACTTTTTCGTTTGCCGCACATTTGCTAGTTATTATGCACGTCGCAGACCCTTTACCTTTTTGGCGAATTCCCCACGTGACAAGATACACATGTGCTGACGTTTCCAGAAACAGAATACTCTGGTTTCTTGGCTTCGTTTTTGCTTCGGTCCTCTGATGATGATGATGATGATGGTTAAGGCTTTGATCTTCTTCAGTTTTCCAATGCTTCTTCGACAATGCGCATTGTCGAATGACGGAAAGCAGATGAAAATAGATGTGACATATCACTTCAGTAGACACTCGACAGAAGACACGTTTTCAGTGAAAGTGGATGGTCATTTTATTTTTATTACTTTGTACGAATACGGACAAACTTTGAAAAAATATTCTTAAGATGTTGACAAATTGCCTATCGAGAAAAGGTCATCTTGAATTTAACATTTTTCAGAAGTATCTACTGTTTCAAATTTTGCAGTTTTTGGACAATATGCATCAATCAATTTATAGTTTAACTGTACTAATTCAAATTTAATAACACAATTAAATCAAAGTTTTTATTAAATTTACGTAATATGAATTATTAAAGATAAATTTAATTAAAATTACTATTTATTTCTAAAATAAAAGTGTTCAATTATAAAAATTGAAATATATATTACAGTACTTATAATAACAACATTGTTAAGATAAGATATTTCCATATTTTGATGTGATAAGTCATAGCGTCAACTATACTGTTTATATAGAGAAAGAGCATGATAAGAAATATGAACTGATCAATTATAAATAGCTTTAATACAATCAAAGCTTAAATGAATTATGATTCTATATTTGTATGCGCTAGGTCAAAACATCAATACAGTTAATATAACAAATAATAAAGTAAAATGTAATTAATTTGAAAATGTGTAGCTGTTATCTAAACACAAAATAATTACAATTATATGCCAAATATATTTACTTATTGTTTGATAGACTGTAAATAAAAATAAGTCATGAAAATGAAAACGTATACTTCGGCTTATTGTCATTTGTAAATGTCAATCTAAAAGTTAGTTTAAATATAAAATGTTTAAATTAATTAAAAAATAAAAGTAATAAAACTATATAGACCAATCTATGAAATTGGTTTAATTGTATTCTAAAATCAAAGTGATTTGCATTACGTTCTAATTATTTCTGGTAACTTTGCATGCAGTGTTTCTATACTGAATCTCATGTTTTTTCTATCTCTTTACTTACTCAGTGTTTTTAAACATTTTTAGCTAATTTAGTAATGAAACATCTAATTTAATTAATGAATCAAATAATGAGATGAAAGTAATTTGTGTAGAAAAGCATAATTCGGTTAAAACCAACAAAATATATGTTATTTTTTTGCAAATTAAGTTAGTCTAATAAATGAATGAAATTGGTTTAATTGGAGAGATGCGTAACGTGGTTAGGACCAACAATAAATAACACATTCAAAAAATCTTTCCATGAGCTTTGTCTTAAGTACGTCCATGCAGTGTCAATTATCCAATAAAAAAAATAGTACTAAACACGTATACGGTCATGGAAGATGATGATGAAGATGAAGAACACATGGAGGAGGAAGAGGAGGAGGAGGTGGAAGCAAAGAGCCGGGATGAATTGGATAAGTGAGGTTCGCGCGCTGTTGAACGTGATTGATGTCAAGAGGCACAAAGTCCGCGCGATTCTAGAACAAAACCGGCGTGCATTTCGGTGGCCCGAAAAAGATCCGATTCATGCGAGGATGCCTGCAAGTTTTTGAATGAAATAGTTTCGGGATTCTTCTTCTCCTACTTCTTCATCTGGCTGGTCTATTTGCGCCAAAACATAATTAGGTTCTGGCAGAGTAGTCGTCCAATAGATATTTCAATTACAACATGCGAATGTCAGCGCTGCTCCGAGAGCAACACGTAAATTTAGAAAACCGCAGCAAAGCCGCACTGTTTACATCTGCCAGAATTTAATTACCATCATCTAATGCACACACAAATATTAACAAACAAACAAACAAACAAAAAAAACAACAACAACATGGGTTTCCATTAATTTCCATTCGTTTTCCAGATTACGAGAAGACTTTGGGACAATCTCCGATTCGCCGAGCGCAATGGATTTAGGTGAGTCCGATGTGTCTTGTCCCATTCATTGTCTTGTCGAACACGATGTCCCTCGTCTGTAAAACACGATTCTAACAATAAAACGACGACTTCTGGGATTGCATTTCTAATTACCTGGAAATGTACCTTTACGAATGCTCATCTTGTGTCCACATCCTGTCCTTTTTTTTTTGTTTTTTTGTTTTGTTCTTTTGACGTCCTCCCCATCGCATCTATACATATGCGCATATCGCCTTTCGACAATGGACGATGAATTATGTATATCGACTCAAAATTTCATAATTTCATTTGCATATTAAACACGTGTAAAAACAACAACTTCTTCAACATCGAACAACGTTTAAATATCATCATTCATCATAATTTTCAATCTCTTCATTTCAATCATCAACACTGTAGAGTTAAAACTCAAATGAATTAAATTAACCAACGCTTTTTATTTGATTCTAATTAGAGCTAAAATACACTTAATTAGTTATATAATTTACTCATACGTTTATTTAAAATAAAAACAAGAGATTTATACTTACAAATTACAGTATTCAATTACAATATTTCCAAAAAAAAACATGAAACATCATTCATCAAAGTCTTCAATTTTTAAATACCATATGCTTCTATGATCAATAACAAAAAACCATGATTAATATCTGCAATATCAAAAATATTATTTATAAACTGCATTTTCTTGAACTTTCTCAATAAGTAATACTTTTCAATTTTCTTATAAATATTTAAGTTTTCAGGTATTTGATATAACTAAAAATAAATCATTAACATTTTGGAAAATGGTGAAAATATTTTTCTGAAAAAAAAAATGTAAAACAAATAATTTGTATACACTTTCTCGGTTCTTAAATGAATTTCTTTCTGAAACTGAAACACCAACAAAAGTAAAACGATGAGAATCTTCGGTGTTTGATGATGCAAAAACGAGAAGATTAAATGCACTTCCCGCTCGAAAAACACGAACCGTATTTTCATACGCGTATGTATGTATACGAGATTAACTCAATAAATTAAGGTTTTCGAACAAAGTCTGGCCGCTTTCCAAGAATTGCAGAGAGAAGAGCACCAGAAGAGCATTATTTGATTACGGAGCGGCGTCGATTGTGTTTAAATCATTTATCTGAAGAAAAAGAAATGAAGAAAGAAAAAGGCAACATCAAAACATCAGGAAGACGACGCCATTAACCGTTTTATAGGTAGGGAAGTAACGCCGTAAAACGTGCTTTCCGGTAAAGGCAATTAAGTTTCCTGTTTCCACCGGAATATCGGTGGGCTGTCACGATCCAATCTATTACCGGTATTAGACTTTTTTTGTAATCCCCGTTCTTAATGGAATCGTGTTAATAGCGGGATCATTAATCAAATCTGATTTATAATCAGTATTAAACTTCCGGAAAACTCCAATCGCACAAATGAATTTTAATTCATTTATAATCTTATAACTCTGTTAATATTATCTAATATTTATTTATTGAACAAAAATACTTTATAATATTATATTTAGTTATATCATTTAAAAAATCGTTTCTCAACTTTTTTGTTAATTTGACACAAGATGACAACTGACATTTCGCGAGCCAACATATTTGTTTCTTGTTGTAGTAAATTTTTTGACAATTTGACACAAAATGACAGCTGTCATTTTGCGACCCGATAAAAAATTTACGAGTGACGTTGAGAATCACGAATCTAAAACATAATATTATAATATTAACAACATTTACAAAAGGAAATTTCATAAGATTTTCATGAAATGATATTTTTTTTTGTAAAATTTATTCTTTTCTAAATTCTAAACTGATTTTCAAATATTATCGGATATCATCACTATTTTCGGTTTTCGCATTTTCGAACATGGATGTAAACTAAGGAAGAAGTGATCGTGTCTGCGTTTTTGATCGACGTTTTAGCATATTTATTTCTTTGGTTTTTTTGAGGAGATGAACAATACTCTCACGACGTTCTCACACCGTGCGATTCTTTTTGGGTGGTCTCGCGCACATTAATTTCTCTCACGTAAGACATTTGTGGCCTGCCGCAAACCGAATATTCGAATACATTTATCATCGAATTATTATTATTAACTTGCAACTTGACAAGTGCATCCATCAACACTAGTTAATCTATCAAAAAAAAAAGAATCATCTCAAAAAGTAGAACATCTTGATTTTTTTTTTATAGAATTGAATAGATTCATTGTGTTATTTGGAGTACGTTTCGTAACAATGAACTGAAATTGTTTGAATTTGGAGTTGATTTATAAAAAAAAAATAGAGGGAGATTTAAATATGTTTATTGTGTTCCATAATAGCTTGACAAATCTGAATTCGGGGGGGTAGACACAAAGCAGAACAAATCTGTAGAAGAAGTAAAAAATATTTTTATCGGTGGTTATCAAATAGGGGCGTAATGGGTTCTATAGGAGGGCGTGAGAACATAATTCTAAGGGGACTTTGAAGAGTGAATATACAAAAAAAAATCAACACATTTGCTGCACGAAACTCTGAAAAGTAGGAATCTTCCCAAGCGTCTGCTCCTAGTCATATTTCTAAACGGAATTAGACAAATTGATCGTAAAGGAAAAATAGAGAAATCCAAATTCCTCGAATCGCTTTTGAAGCTGCGATCGTAAAATCCGCGCCCCTCCTCCGAAGTGCCGTTTGCGAAGCACTGGTGTAAATTATGTAATTCCATGCGGCTAATTGCGGGTCCGCACACGGATTGATCTGTTTCAGCTGTACGGCAATGAAAGGGGACTTTCTTTTGGTCTCGCTAAGTTCAATAAATCTACCGACTTCTACCGCCACCGCGTCCGAAAATAACCGTCCACCGATATTGTGTACTTTGCCTCTAATAACTACGCATTTCTTACAACTTTCATAACTCAACCCGAATCGCTTTTTTCTGAAAACGGTTTATGATCTTTATTTCTTTTCATGGCAAGTTACACATTTGCATTGCAGATGGTATTAGTTGAATTTTCCATTCTTCTTGTAAAATACATTATCAGCATTTTGTCACGTACTGAAATAATTCATTAAGAAAATTGAATAAATTGTAATTGTGTTGTATCAAGGGCATTACTTGTGCAAATATGAAGGAAATAATTATGAAAATTGGATGTAATGTAATTAGATTCTAGTTTATTAGTCAAAGTGACTTAGATTAATTTTACTTTTTTTTAACAAAAACTACATTTGTTTCATTAATTTCAAGTTAATTTTGAAGATTTTAGTAATTATAGTTTTTAAAAAACGTAATTGTATATTGAATGTTCAGTTTGAATATGTAATTGAATACTTTGATATGTCGGTAGAAGAGACTTAGTATGTGAGGAGTAGAGTGTATATATTTTTTTTTGTGTGAAGCGTGGTAGCGGGAAGCGTCAATTTATAATTCGTGGATAGATTTGAATTAGTTAATGAGTGCAATTGAAATTCAAGGCGTTTAGTAATGTAATTAGCATTGGATGTGTTCTAATGGTCGGTGTACGTTCCACAGATAATCCGTCGTACTTCTCGATGGCAGGCAAAACGGACTCGTCGTCTCCGCAGATGAGCAGAGAGGAGAGGAAGAAGCAGCAGATCACCAGAAGCCTGCTGCGATCGGTGAGCACCAATTCGGGCGACTCGAACCAAGAGCTTCTGATCATGGGTGAACCAAGGTTATCGGACATCGCGCCGGAACTGAGCAGCAAGTATCCCCAGGAACCGAGGAGGGCAAACTCCCTGAAGAGCAACAGATCTGAACCCCGCACCGACTTAATTTATTCCCCGCTGCCGACGTCCGAGGATGCCGCGTGCTCGGAAGCCTCGGACGACGAGGAAGTGTTTCTAAACGAAGATTGCGCTAAGTATTACAATTTAACGGCGAAGGCCGGAAGCACGGCCAGCCGTAGAAGGCATTCGATCAGTTCCTTCATGGACAGGGAACGATCGGTCAGTATCGCCTCGTCCTCGAAGAGCTACAAAGAGGAGCTACCACAGGCGACGGTGCACGCAACCCCAGAAGGTGTCCCCGTGAAGGCCACGACAACAATTCCCATCGACGATCACTCGCTGAGGCACGGATCGTACCCCAGGAAGCGCTGCAACCGCTGCACCAGAGGTGAGTCTATCAAAGCCAATTTACCAATTCCAATTGACTCGACGCTCGGTTCTCAGCTCAATATTTCAATGATTATCGAATTAGGGCTGGTAATGAATTTAATTGAGCCCTCTCTCATCTCTCTCCCTCTCTCATCTCGTCATCTTCTTCCGGTCCGTCCCATCATTGTTACGTAAGGCGCCTCCTCTCACTCCCTGTGCGCCGAACATCCGCATCCGAAGCCGATAACAATTGCTGATCACGTCTTCGGCTAAAGCCATTTTTACCGAGTCCCCCCATCATGCAAACATCATCGCGCAATCCCAGCGAAACGCAATTATCATTACTCGTCCCGTGGGGGTTTTATCGATGAGTCGCATCGCTCAGTGCCTACCTACTACCACCGCATCCACAGATACCAGATACCAACACCAACCAACAAACCATAACAGTAAGTCAGTTGTTGTTACTCCTTCGCCTCATCCATCATCATCATCATCCCCCTCGTCTAATCCAATCCGTTCGGGCAATTTCTATATTCGGATACCGACTGTTTAATTGCGACCATATGATCCCGCTTTAATTGGGGTAAAAAGGGTTTGTAAATCAAGATTTCATCCCCCTTTTAATTATTTATATTAAAGTATAAATATTGTGTATATAGTGTGTATATACATACAAGGAGGAGACACGAAAGAGGGGCCGTAATTCAGCTCAGCGCGTGACATCCTGCGCACGTGCATCTTTCTTCCTCGAAAGGAAGAAAGGAAGCCTTCCACCCGGCCGCGCTGCATACTGATTGCATTTGTTTACATAAATTTTAATTGAGCCTTGGATTATGTCTTATTTTGTTTAATTTACACCCCATAAATTAACACAGCGCAAGACCCGTACACCTCACATACGAAACGAACATTGCCTGGGATACCGGAACCGGATGCAAGAAGCCACCTGGATCCCCAAAAATCTTCCGTTCCATTTAGCAAAGATAATATCCGCAGTCTTTTTGAAAAATTTAAACCACCTGTCCGCAACTGAAAGTCCCGTTTGCGATTCATGATCAACTAACATCAGATGGTTTATCTTAAATCATTTGGCAAGGATATTTTCAGAAGTTTTCGAAGAAAATAAAACTCTAAGGCCTTTGCGACATTTCATTAAATTGATCATATACTCCATGCAATTTATATATGATGAACCATTGTCTAAATTAAATAATAATTTAATCATATTAACGAAACCACTGAAATAAATGAATTGTTTATATTTATATGATGTCATTAATGGGATTTTGTAAACAAAATGTTGATTTCCTAAGAAAAAGTCTGACTCTCCGCTAATTGGCACGACACGAACTCGTGTAAACTATTCAGACTGAACAATCGACGACGTTGTTTGTGGTTTCTTTCAGGCCGAACCGCAACTAATTTTGAAATAAACCAGATCGCACTTTGGAATCATCGAAATTCCCGTGTCCATTTGCGAAATTCCCTTTTATTTTTTCAAAATAAACACGCGTCCTAGTAAAACCGTTGTTATCAGATGACCGAAATACAATTTAGAAACGTTATTTTTATACTTTTCCAAGTGTATTTTCGCAATGATTTGAGTTCAAAAATATATAAGATGTTAGTAATTGGAATAATAATTGGGAGTTTAATATAACTGGGTATATTGTTATGCGATTTGATGTTTGTAGTTGTTGAGGAAGAGGAGCCTTTGAAGGTGGATGCCCGAAATATACTTTCGAATCAATCTTGCGTCCCTGCGGAGAGTTGCGTTTCCGGGATGGAATTAATTTAAAATAGTTTTGGATTTAGGCGAAAGACTAGGAAGATGCTGAGGTGGAGAGGACGAAGGGAGAGAAAAATAGAAGAAGAAGAAGGAGCAAAAATAAAAAAAAGGGAGAGGAGAAGCATGAAATGGAAAGTATCTAAGTGCGGCCGCGGCTATTTTTATAATTATCCACTCTGGCTTTGGAGTATTATAAAATTTATTAATGGCATAAGTGAGCTGCCAGGGATTCCGAGCATGGAGAATCATTTTTTCCTTCTGCTCCTCCTCCTCCGCCGCCTTCGCCTGCTTCTGGTGAAACTTCGGTGCACAGGTCCGGATTTCAGTGGAAATTTTAGCGGGCGAAAATATTGCTTCTATAAATATGACGAACGGTATTTCAAGTGCGACTTGGGTCTTCTCGGAGCTTTTCGGTTTTGTCCTTTTTGTGTGCGGATTAGGTGAGCATCTGGCTGGAGATGATGAACGCGAGCAGAGAATGAAGTGGATGGCACAGGTCAAAACCGTTGTTTCTGAGGCCAAAAACATCTGCATGCCACGTTACGTTCCCGAAACAATAACACTTACGTTTTCTTCTTTTCTGCTTTGCTCATCGCATGACTCATCTTTCTCTTCCTCCTTCTCTTCCACCTTCTGGTGACAACAAAATCCGTAATCCGAAATTGTCAGCAGAATCCTGCTATAAATGGACGTCCGAGGAGGTACACTCCATTGTTCCGCCTCGGATGGTGCCTTCAATTGAATCCGATTGACCATCTCTCTTTCCGGAACGGAAATGCGACCCCGAAACGTCCCCCCACGTGTTCCACAGATTTTTCGGGCGCCGTGCGGCGAATACACATTAACGAAGCTTATTTTAACCTGTCCCAATGTATATAAACCACCAGTTCTTCTTTTTTTTGTCTTGTTTTGGGAGCCTCCTCGGAAAACAAAGTCAGGAAGGGACGAGGAATAGATCCATCCATTCTTTCTGTTTTGAAATATTGTTTTTGGCTGCCTGGGGGCTAATTGGGGTCGCAGATGCTCCGGAAGCACGAAAGAGTTGCGCGTATTTTGTAAACTAATCAACGAAAATGCCTTAATTTTCAGGAAGTCCGTGTTTATTTATAGTTCCAATTTTTTTTATTCTCGTCTCTCCATCTTCGGCTTCTTCGGTTGTCTTAAAATAATGTATCGTCGTAATTATGTTTCATTTGTTTTCCTCCTTTTTTTTTCTTCGCTCCCTGAAAACTTCTTTCTCCTCCTTCTAGAGACGCTTCAATACCGGCACCGATTGACGCGCGTCGCGACGCCTCTCCGCTTGTATCCTGTTTCCGGGCGATCGGTGTTTCCCGTTTCCTTCTTCCTTTTTAATTGGCCCGTTGTTAACTTATTTATGGGTCCGTGATCCGGGTCATCCAGGGCACTTCTTCACTCGACTCCTCATGTATATTATACATACATACACATATATATGTATTCTATACACACATCACCGCCGCTCGTTATTAACACCTTCCAGCGTTTTTCAACGGCTTAATATCAACTCGGGCACACTATAAATGTTTTCGTGAGTCTCTTCTGCTGACGCAAATTGCATCCACTAAAGCAGTTATTAAACTCCTCATCCTCTCCATCACAATCTGAAAACCCAACCGAACGACCTCGGTCCTTCCGACATTCATTCATGTAAATTTAAAACTATTATCGCCCTCCTAATTTCATCGCAACTCTAATGAAAACCAATTACAACATCACTTTTTTAACTTTACTATACTATAAATCAACTTCATTAACAAAAGGCATCTTACAGTTTCTTCAATTGCATCATTATTATGCAAGATAGTTAAATTGCAACAAAATAATAATCTTAGTAGAATACACATTAATAGAAGTTACATAACTAATTAGTTTAAAACGCCATCTCTCCGATTCAAAATTGATATCATCATTTTCGAGATTGTTGAAAATTCGTGAAAGCTTCTGCGAAGTGGTACAAAATCAGAACCGAGTGTTTCGTTATTGAATTAATAAAATTGAAATACATCCATTCATATGCAGACAACTTCATCCTTTGATACAAAGGAGAATTGACGTTTCCTCCACGTCCTCCCCTCGCGCTCTCTGTCAAAGGCTCCGGAGGACTTACGTGACAAATGTGGAAACGTGATTTGATACCGACGACAGCCCTATTTAACATATGAAAAAAAAACTATTTTCGCATTCACGAAGGGTGCCGATATGATTAAAATACCATCACAAATCCCATCCGCTTCGAATCTTCATCACCTGCACCTGTCACTCCCGATTTCGAGAAAATCCATCCACACAAATATTTTCTTTCATGGAAACCAATTTTTATTGGTTTTCGCCTGAATTTACACTTTTTAAGTTCGACCGGTAAAGAAAGCCGCTGCTTAATATTCTCTTCAGATTTTTTTTTTCTTTCTTCTTGCGTGCATCAATGTATATGGTCTGTCTCTTCCTTCAATTCGTGTATGACGAGTCTCAATTAATCAATGCGCGCCAATCATATTTCTACGATGCGTAATGCTTTGCGGACGACCTTAATACCTTAATTCGTGCTCATTTCAATAACCAAGCACCGCTCGAACAACATAACTATTATGTATGGATGCACCGGTTTTCACATAAACCCAAAATTAAGTACAGTTTCTTGTGAAATTGAAACCTCTTCATTCAATTTTTAACATAATCGAATCCCTTATGCTCTAAAGGAAGAAAACCAATAAACCTAGTTTTGTAATGAACAGATGTCTGCGGCTAAAGCGTTACAAGTAAATCAATAAATAGTTTCTGAAACGAAACTCATTGGAAATGGTTGTTTCAAAAAAAAAAATTAAAGAAGTTATTTATGTAACATGTGAGTCAAGGACTAGAAATGTTTAATCAAGTCCGTGACTCACGCAAATAATTACAATTAATTTTAAAGTATATTTATTCAATTTAGCCATTTATAAGTATATAAAGATATTTTTGTTCATAAACAACATAAATGAAACATGTTTGCTTTTCCATAAAGCAACTCCTTGTTCTCTGGACAAAAATAAGTCGATAAACCTACTTTTTGGTTTAGGCAGATGTTTGTAGCAAAGCTTTCGTGAATCTCGTAAATCACAACGTAAAAAAAAAATAAGAAAATATGTTAACCTTTTTGCTTCTTACAATTATTTAAAGCACCAGTTACATTTTACCACAATAGAAATACAATGTTTTCATCACTTGTTTATAAATAACTGAAGACTTTCCTTTTATCCATATTTTACAATATTTTACATTCTTTAGACTTTACTTATTTATGAAAGTTATTTATACTTTATTAAGAATTTAGTAATTATTTTGGTTTAGAAAAAAAATCTTAGATGTTTTCTGTATTTCAACACTTCTTTTCCAATATTTTCAATTAGTACACAATACTATTAAAGAAGCTAAGTTCAATTTTCACTATAATGATTTCTGTATACACACTATGTATAAAAAAAGACTTAAATCTTTGTTGAAAACTTTATAATTACATTACTCAAAAGAATAAATTAGACATCTTGTAATTGTATTATAGTTGAAATAATATTTCAAAGTAAAACTAGTAAACTGTAGCTTTGTTGTTTTTGAGATGGGAAATTGTGTGTTTTCTGAAGACGCGGATGATGAGAATCAATAAACTGACTTTGGTATTTAGCAGACGCCTTCGACAAAGTGGTCCAAAAACACGCGATCCCCTTAATAATGTGAAGTGTGCCTTTGCGATGGGGTTGATGATGGAGGTATTTTTAGAATTGACTCCTGTGTGAAATTTGGAAGTCATAGAAGCGGACGAAATTGCAGGTGGATGGATTTATGTTGTTCGCGTGTGGAGGAGCGTGTGTATATGTTCTTTTTTTTTGGGGACGATCGGGTAGTTGTGATAGATACGTGTCGGAGGGGCGGCGAGAATCGATGAAAGGGGGGACGAACTGGGGCATCCCATAATACCTGTGCGGTACAATAGGAACGAAATGGAGGGGAGAAGGGAAATAAAAACGAAGCAGTATATTAGAATCGATCACCTAGGAAAAATCACCTGGTTTTGGCGCACCTGTACAGCAGGCTGCAGTGCTCGCTCGTAAAATTTATATTTGCGTATCATTTAGTTGGGCACAGAAACATGTGCGTTCAAGAATAAATTCTAATTATAAAACGGAACTAAAAGAGCTGCAGAGTAAGTGAGAGAGAGAGAGAGGGAGTTAAAAGAGGGATAGTCCTCTTCCACCTTTCCAGAGGAATAATAATAATGGCTGTAGGCGGAGAGAAGGTGTTAGCCCCTCGGTCGGTCTACTCTTCCACAGAACTGAGAGTTATGAAAATTTTTGCTCAGCTCCGATGCGTAAATATTTAACGTTTTCTATTTGTAGTTGTGGCATCGCCTCTCTCTCTCTCTCTCTCTGTGTATGCGTAATGTTGGGGAAGCTATTTATAACCATTGTTTATAAGTTTAGCTGCGTATGCAATTTTTTCCAACCCGCCCCCGCTTCTTCATCTCTTGTTGTTATTATTTGGTTTTTGGAAAACGGGAGCACACGCTCCGAATATACAGGAAAAAAGAGAGGAGGCTGTGTTTGGTTGATGTGTATGTATGTATATGAGCATGGCATCTCCGACATAAATATGCGGAGTAAACGATACATCCGGTATTTTATACGTCGAAGTGCAGCAGCAACGGGCGTCCACGCCGTTTATTTGAACATTTCGAATATTGAACTCATCCTCCTCCGGTGCCATCTGCCACGATCTTCAATTTGTGACATTAGACCGTCACGTGCCACGGATTTTATTATAAATATGTAACGGAGATGGCTGCACCCGCAACCGCAGCTTCTCTTCCTCTCCCGCCTACAACATCGCCGACGCGCCGTCTTCTTTCGCTTTCGTCCTTTCCTTTTTTTTTTGGGCCACTTTAAATTTAGAATTCCAGTTTCCAATTCGACTGCGAAAATCCTTAGAAACGCACGGAGAGTTCTTCGCAACGCTCCTCCACCACCCACAACCAATTCTCACCCAACAACCATCTCCAAGGTACACACCTAAATCATACCAAAACAACAACAACAACAAAAAATCATTAAACTCTTGTGACAGTCGAAGCTAAGTGAAATCTCAGAACATTGTGGAATTCTTATAGAGATTCAACTTGGTGACTATTGGTGAATGTTTCTCATTATGCGAAGCTTGCAAAGCACTGTTACAAATACTAAATAAGTATTACATAATTTATAAACATAAACATAATCTTCAAAATACATGTCAATTCTGAAATTACATTTGCAAGTGACATTAACACCACATTGACAGCCAACGTCAAATTGACGTTTATCAGAATTTATGAACTTTACTGAAAATGACAAATAGTGTTATAAAATATAACATAATAATAGTTGCCAACTCCATACTCATAACATTATCAAACTAATTGTCTAATGGTTTTCTAATTTGATCCAATAGTTTTAGCAACACACTTTTTTTGATGTGTGATATAAAATCTATTTAATCAACGAAATTAGGGCTGAAAACAAGAAGTTTGGAGACTGAAGTAACTGTTGTGAATGTGATTGTTTTCTTTTTAAATAATGAAGTTATTTAAAGAAAGGAATTGTTATAAGAAGCTGAAAAAATAACAAATCCACAAAGAGAAACACATTTTAACGTGTTTATGTTTACGTTCGGAGGGTGCTAATTCGACCAGATCGAACGACGGAGCGACGTTGCAAAAAAAAAATACTGTAAACGATTCTTACGTAAAAAATAACAACCCTCGATTTTTATTTTTGGAGATTCTCTCTCTCTCCAATTTTTTTTTTGCTGTGTTAAGTAACTGATATTTCGCATGGGTGACTCCGGCTCCTCGTTAAAACCGATTGTGCGCCTCGGATTTCAGACGCGCTTCAGATGAGGGTGAAAAACAGACACCCCCGCACGTGTTCTTTCTGACGACTGCTTTCTTTCGTGATGGGATTATCTGCCCACAAGTGGTTTCGCTCTTTCGTGATTCAACCTAATCCAACGAAAGAACGGAATCCGTTCCTTCTGCCTTCCAACAATATACAGCATGAGTTTATGCATGCGTCTTTATTTGTCTTAAATCACTGCCGCTCTCGCATCGTGTACACAACCAAGACGTTCACTTAAACCATACAATTATTATTAGATAACATTCTCACAAATTTACTTTATTTTCTATCTATTTGTAAATAACATATTTCTTCTATACAATATTTGCTGAATTTCTATTTACACATAATAAATATTCTATTTATAAGAAATGCCCATTTCAATTATATAATTGACGGGTCTTCCTCTTACTAGTCAAATGCAGTAGGAAAAAATAAAATTATATAACATAAATAAATCACCTAAAACGAAAGCTATAAAGGAAATCGTGTGGATTTTCGGGGACGCGTCGGATTATTTTCGGTCAGTTCAATTTAAAATATTTGGATTGCGCGCGTATTTTTAGAACATAGAAAATTTCGTTCCGTTGCGTCGAAAATGAAAAGAGTCATTAGGAGTCATTGGCATACGAGCTGAAACGTGCTTGCCAATACTACACATGAAACATGTTTTCAATTATTGCTTATTACTAGCTTATTACGTACGCTTTGCAAACTAATTAAAGACAAACTTGAAACGGAGATAATTATAGTTTAATGGTTATTGATCGATTATTAACTAAACATTTTATTATGTCATAAATAAATAGAACTTCCCTTATGAAAGAGTTTAAACAAAAATTGTTTTAGTTATTTACAGACTAAAGGTTAATTTAGAGTGGGATTAGATAAACAACGTTGTTTTGATGTTTCGTACTAATGTAAATTCCAATATTATTTGTCCAATTCGCAAACAAAGTAAAGGGATGAGTATTAACGAAATGTTATTAAAACTACATTAACTTGTATTGCATCAGGTAAAAAAAGCAAACACAGTAATTGTCTTGTACGAAGGTCGATCATCAATCCCATTTCCGAGCTCTACTTTTTTTTTGTATTCTTCGTTGTGACAAATGAATTCCGCCCTAATGTTTTCCCTGCAGCGCTCACTTCCTCCACTCGCTCATCCATTGTCGTTTCTCTTCTCTTCTTGTTTTTTTACAACGCTCTCTCTTTTATTTATAAATAAATTAAAAAGGAGAAATAAAAAGCATCCATCTTATTCACACCGTCCCGATGACGGATACAGCTACTCTCATTACAATTAAGCGAAATATTTTTAGAAGCGCAATTAGGGTGGAAACAAAACCTCTCGTTACCATCTCAATTGTATTCCCTTCTTCTTGAGATTTGGTGAATGCGTAGTATATATATATTTATGTTATTTCTGTCCGTTGTTGTTGGTGTCGATGAATAATGCACGTCGCGCTCCGACGCACACCATGTTTGATTTTAATATAATTTCAGTCATACCTTAATATTTAAATGTTGTGTCTGGTCCGAAAAAAAAAGAGGCATAAAGGATGATGATAATGCGCCGGGGAATATGGGATAAAAATTGATAAAACTTATGAGGATGTGAGGAAGAGGTTGAGAGAAAGAGAGAACAATGATGGAGAGGCGGACAACATTAAAATTCAGGAGGGCTCTGCTTGCTTCTGCTGCTGTCGATGCGGAGGAAGAGACAGTAGCAAGTGAATAAAGAAGAAGTGTGTTTCGAGTATTTTTAGAGAGGCAGTAAAAATCTTGATAAGGTTCGGGGTTATCTTCCTCGCATTGCGGTACTCCCTCGTTCCTCTCCATCCATCCTCGAGTTACACGCGCTATATCCAAAAACAAATGAGCTATAGATTCCTAGGCAAGGATTTAATGGCTCGCACAAGGGCCCGCTCTGTTTTTAAAGAGATCTCTAAGTGTTTTTCCACCATATATATTTTACTTTTTTTTTCCGTTTCACCACGATAATTTCAAATTAATGGCATCATAATTCACTATTGCCCACTATTTTTAAATCACCCTCCTTAAGCGATTATTAGGAGCGTCTCTCAAATTTATTTGTTTGCTTCCTCATTTCGACGTTGTTGTTGTTTTATCCTTATTTTTTTTTCGGCTTCTTCATTTTGTGAGGAATTTCAAATAATAGCTATTTACGCTCGATTCTCGTTACGTGTGGCTTTCCAGCTACGTTTATCTTGTTTCATTATCTGGCTTAGGTCGGGTGGTCGGAACTTCCTTTTCATAAATGAAATCACTGTTCGGTGCATGAATGTATGCAGTAGGCGCGCGTCCGTACGCCACTACATGTCCATCCGACGCTGCCGAACAATAAAAGTGATATAGACAAAGTGCTTCTCCTCCTTTCTTCTTTCTTGTTCTTCTGCTCTTCGCGTTGATGTGCTCGTGCTTCAATTCCATTTTTCTTTTGTGGTAGGATCTGTAAAACGCGCCGCAGACATGGACGACATCCTCATCATCTCGGTGAGGGAGAGCGAGGCGGCGAAGCTCTGGGTGGATTACTTCGTCTCGTATTTCGAGCAGTTCGGAAAAGATCCGAGTTTGAACCCAACGAAACCCTACAAGTAAGTCGCTTTTAGTTTGCGATCAACGTACGGCATCTCTGACCTGTACTTTTTCTTTGTCCGTTTAGGGTGCATCACCTGGGAATCGAGGATATCATCGAAGCCAACGGCGATGTCAGACTAATCGCCGAGAAGACTTCCGGCGTTAAACTGCAACTCATCGTGCTTTGCCCCATGCTGCTCAAGAAGATCGCCGATAATCTGCAGTCGACTGCTAGCTTATCGAAAATACTTTTACCCGATCGGATTTTGGCCCTTCAGCTCGGAACCTCCGATGATGATATCACAGATTTACACAAAACTGGTAAGTTTACTCTCACTAAACAAAGACATTTTTTTATGAAAAGAGTTTATCATCATGTAAAATTTTGTATTAATATGTTTTTCTCTTATTACAGCGCTTTGCTCGTATTCCCAATGGCAAAGACGCGGTGTCGGTCAAGACCAGGACGCCAAGTTCGTTCAAGACTTCGTCACAGCAGCCATGGCGATCTTCACCAAAGTCTGGAAGCAACAAAGCTCCATAGCAACCGAAGAAAACTCTCAATTTTCGGTATCCCCCAAGAAAATTCGCATGGGACAAACGAGCGTTCTGGTGCTTCTCACGTATCCGCTCCAGAAGGAGGACGTAGTGAAAATCACCATAGTCAAAAATGACGAGTTCACCGAAGTGAAGACAGTGAAACGTAGGAATCCGTACACCCTGAAGATCGCCATCCCCGAGAAGTTCTTAGAAGTGTCGGCCATAGTGACCGTCCTCGTCGAGAAGAACGGAAGCGTAATTGGAAAGAGACCCATCAAGTGCGAAAGCAGGCTGCGCGAGCTCGAACAGATTTTACGCTCCAGCAACAACCCCGTCGAGTTTATGTGCCAGGTAACGTGTGCGGCGGCTTTGATCCTCGCAAATACAAAAGAAATATACATGTACACGAAGGGCCGATCAATAATCGATTTTCCTCTCCGCAGACCCTAGGATTCAGCCCTCACGACACCGAGCAGTTGGACAACTGGATGGTGCACATGTTCCAAAAGAACGTACCACCAAACTTCAACTTCTTCATCAACCAAACAGCTTATTCTAAAGGCAAGAGCAGCAACGAGGAGTACCCCACTTTATTGCATTTCGCCGCGAGATTCGGATTGGAGAAGTTGGCTGTACAATTGTTGGATAGTCCCGGTGGTGAAATGGCGTGCGATATTAGGAACATCAACGATTGCGTTCCAGTCGACATCGCCGACAATTGCGGTCATCTAGAAATCTCCAAAATCCTAAGAGATCACATGGTAATATCAACAACATTAATACAGCTAAAACTCAATGCTAATGACGAATTCATGTTGTTTATCTCCAGAAAATGAATGAGCTTACCAATATTTACATTCAGCTTAAAGACCTATCAGAAAGCTCCAAGCAGCAGTCCCAGGTCCCAAAGAAACCCCAAGATGAAGTCTACTTGAAACCCACGTCGGCCGGAGACTTTTACAAATTGTGCCCAGCCCCGAAACCCGTATTACACTCCCCCTTGACCCCGACAATAGCCGAAGAACCTCCGCAATACCTTCAAATGGGTAAGTGAAATTAAGAAATAAATATACAAACAATTACTAATTTAAAAAAAAAACTTTTAATAAACAGATAAGGTGACTCCGATGTCGTCCCCTTTATCAGAAGTACTTCCCTCGTTTCATCAACCCAAATGCTCGGGAAAAACACCGCATCACACCTCCCAGACGAGCATAAATTCCGTGACAAAAAACGTGCTCGCCCCAGAGGACAAGGTCCAAGTGGAACTGGCGGAGATCATCAACGACTTCAAGAATAACGTGCACACGATCACGCAAACCGAGCAGCTCGTCGCCGAATGGCAAAATCGCAATTACGTCCAGAGATCTTTCAAGGAGAAGAAAGAGCAGCTGGAGCACATGAGGTTGGCCTACGAGCAGCTGCAGCGCGACATGAAATCGAAAACGAAGAAAACTGGCACCTTCGATATGCTGAAGAAGCTATTCGGATTGGGCAGCTCGAGTTCATCGAAGGAAGAAAAACTCGAAGTTGGATATCCTCAGAATCCGATCAAGAATGATATGAGTATAAGCAACCCGAGACCGGTCAGCAGCTTAAGCATTCAAAGCACATCGAGCTCTTCATCGTCTGGTAGGATAAGTACGATCAGTGGATGTAGCCTCGGAGATAGCGGAACGCATTCAGATCACGAGGAGAGAAAGAATATCATCAATTCCGACACAGACAGGGAGTTGTCTCTCAATTACATGATCCCTCCAGCACCGAAACCCATTAAGCAGGGTATGTTTGCTGGCAAGAACATGTTCCCCACCATCGAAGTAAGTACCAAAAATAATCCAAATGTTAAATAACAAGATTATTAATTGATTGTTTTTACTTTTCCATTAGGAGCGTCCACCACATCCAGTTCCAAGACCCGGTTCTGATATTTCTGATTCATACTACATTCAATTCCCACCAAACGGTTCTCCTGTCGAAGGTAATGACTCAACTCCTTTGCAAATCAACATTTATTAATGGACTGTGTCTTTTCATCCTTTCAGTTTCGAGGGACTCACAAGAATACATCAATTTCCCTATTAAACCGCAGTCCGCTGACAGAATAAGTCATGAATACATGAACTTCAAAGCCCCATAAAGGATCAAGACTTTCGCCACCCACACACACACACAGCATTTTGTTTGTTATATGTATTATATATATATTTTAATTGATATTTTTTGTATAATTAATTTATTTATTATTTTTTTATATGTTTACTATATTCTAATTTATATTTTTTTCTTGGTGTACTTTGATTGAGCAAAGACATACCCAACATTTTTTTTGTATGCAATTTTATATAATTTTTTTATGTAAATGTTTAAACGAAATTATACACTTTTTATAAAAGATTTATTATAAATGAAGTTATAAAGAAATATATGATTATTTAAATAATTTCATCTATTTAATTATTATTGCACAACCTCAAATTATTAGTTGATTGCTTTACTAAATGAGCTTTAAAGTCAACATAAAAAAATCGCAATTTTCCTTTAAGATATTTCTATTCGTCTTAGACTACAAACAATGATTTTAGTAGAGAAAATAACCTGGGAACATATTGGAAACAAAAGGTTGGAATGTATATACAAATTTGGTTATATAGCATAGTTTTAAATCAAAGACAAATAAGATTTTATAAACAAAATTTTATTAGTTAGTATATAAATAATGAGATAATTAAAAATATTTAAAATTGAACAACTTCTTCGCCATCTTCTATCACCAAATGATGTTTGGTATTTTCTTTGATAAACTGTTTGAATTGATCATCAACAAGCTTCTCCATAGTGACTTCCTGGAAAACCTGAGTGAAAGCTGTTTGAATGAATCCCATCTTTTCAAACATATGAATACTGATAGCGTTATTCGCCGAAATTTTCACGGTGTATTGCTTAACTTGCAATTTGTCGATACCATACTTAAGCAGGAAGACCATGGCCTCCCATCCGCAGCCTTTCCTTCTGGCCCACTCCTCAGCAATCATTATCTCAGCTTCAGCAACAACGGCCAAAGGCCCATCCTCATTATTAAGGAAAAACAAATTTGTATCCCCAATCATAGCAGCCACCTCATTTTGAGTCTCCTCATACTTCTCCTTATCCAAAATAATGAAGGTGCACTTATCATTGTCCAACATCCAAGAGTGCTGCATCTCATACTCCTGATTCAAAGTCAATGGCTCTGAGGCTGTTAACTCCTGCAGCTCTTTGGACTGCATCCAGCTGTTGTACTTGAGTACATGCTCCTTGCGATAGGGCACCAAAATCACTCTTTCACCAATTATTTTAGTATTCTTGTTGATAAGCATTGACCATGCTTCTTTTAGAGGTTATGTAAGTGTCAAAATATAGAAACAAAACACATCAGAAACAATAAAAAATATTTATTAAGATTAATTAATTAGTTACAGACGTTATTTTTTTGAATGCTGAAAAATTGGATTTAATTAATATACAGTTTTAACGATATATTTCTAATTGCATTACCTTTTTCAATGTGCCATAAATATCCAATATTCCCCAGGTCTTCCATTTACCATTTTTCCTCTTATCCTTAACATCAGGTTTCTTAGTCTCCTCAATTTCTGCTTTACCTTCCTGCTGCAGCTTTTTCAACTTAATTTTATCCTTTTTCTCATTGAATCTCTGCTCAATGATAGTTTTATAATTTACATATTTGTTCTTTGGCGGTTTAGCACCTGAAATATAAAAAATAGTAAAACTAATTTCTGCATAGTTTTTAACTAAGCCAAAGATATACCTAATTTGATGGCCAATTTCATTTTAGCTTCTCTCCTTTGCTTCGGTTTTAAACCATTTATACTGAACTGAGTAATTTCATTTCTTGCCGCCTCCATATCCAAGATGTTCTCTTCCTGCTTCTTAGCCTTCTTTTTCTTCTGGTTTACCTTCTTCTTCTTTGCCTTGTACGATTCAAAACTAACTACCTGCAAACTGCTTTCCGGCTTTGCTTTCAATGCTGAACCTCTCGTCGCCACAAAATCCGTTGATTCCATTTAGATTTCTTAATGCACTGAATTTAATTAAAGATCCACAACACTCTTCAAAGCATATCTTTTGCAAGTCCTGTTTATGTTTATTACCTAGGTTATAACATATTTGAAGTTATAGGTTATAAGTATTAAGCTTTTTTGAACATCAACAGATAGCGCTGTTCAATTCAATCTAATATATAAAATTGTTTCTTAAATTATCTATTATAACAATTAATCAAAATATAATTAATTATATTTAAATTTTCATATATAATTTGCAACAAATAAAGATTTTACTGCAATTTTAAAATTTTAACAGCGCTAAAACTGTTGAACTATAAGCTTGAAATTAATTCCTATAGAATACACTGAACACATTTCATATAGCTACAGAGTTTCCCAACCTTTTTAAATATTGCAGATAAAATATGAGAAAGTTATATTATTTTATTTAGAAAATATGTGTTGAAATTATATAAGATTATATGAAATTACATCAGTAATACGTCTTATACCTTCATGTTATTAGATTTTATAGTGGAAATTGTGCTATAACAATATTTCTAATGAATGAAAAGAAAAACAATTTGAAATGTATTTTTTTTATATTGTCTATTAATATTTGATAAATGATAAAGCTGCGTTTGATTGAATCACACTTGCTGTATAAAAACACATCAATGATATAACAAATCTTTTGATGGTCAAACCTTTGATGCATATTTTATCATATACTTGCCTTTAATAAATTCATTAAGATGAAGAAAAAAACTCTTATATAAATGGTTGCACTATTCATATAATTTACAAAACAAAATGTACCCTGATAACTATTTCACGTTCATCATGAAACTATACAAAGCAGCGGGTTACTACGAACCTAAGAGAAGCGCGAAAAGCAGCCAAAAACTCTTCTACACTATATACAACGCTCTGATCATCACAATTTGTCCAATTTATTTTACTACAGTGGAAACAGTGATGCTGCGTTACACTATAATTGATCTTAACACGTTCATAGATCATGCAGGTATGCTTTTGATCCACATGGCCGGATCGCTGAAGATCTACATGATGATCACGAAACGCAACATGCTCAAGAGGATCATGAAGACGTTGCAGAGCGAAGATTTCCAGTACGAAGATTACGAGGACTTTCAGCCGGGTAACATCATAGCGCAACATTCGAAACAATCGGAGTTGATGTGCAAGATGTTTCTGTTCCTCGGCGCAATGGTTCCCATTTCCAATCAAGTTTCTTCTTTTTTCAAATACTTCATGCATGGACATCTTGTGACCACCGGGAATTTAACTTGCCAATACATCTTGCCGTATTACAGTTGGACTTTTTTCGATACGGAAAGCAAGGGTGCTTGTGGTATAGCTTTGATCATTCAAACTATTCCTCTGTTGCTATTTGTCCCACCAATAGTTTGTAATTATCTAAAAGATCTTTATTTTCAATCATTTATTTATATACTTCTTTCAGCTTACGACACAAGCTTCACCTATTTGGCTTTATTTTTGCGAGGACACTTCTTGTGTTTGCGGGAAGCTTTCCGAACGGTCAGACCTCGATGTCTGAAACGATTGCAATTACCGGAAAATTTGGAGTCTACTTTGGATGGAGAAAACTTTCAATTAGAGGAAGAGATTAAGAAGGAAATGAGAAAAATGAGCTACCATTCACAAACTATTATTGGGTATAATTCCAATTACAAAAATCAATCTATTAATTAATATTCATTAGTAAAATGCAAATTTATTTTCTTTGAAATTACAGGATTTGCGACGAATTGGAAAATTTCTACGCGTTTCCACTGTTAGTCCAAACATTATCGACTTTAGGAATTTTAGTAACTTGTCTTTACATAATTTCTATAGTGAGATCACCAATATCTCTTTAAGATTTCTGCAAATTCATTCAAATCGCTTGCAGGAACCTCTTTTCAGTTCTATAGCTTACAGCCAAATACAATTCGCGATGGGAGTGCTCTTCCAATTCGGAATGTATTGCGTCTTCGGAAATGAAGTCACGTTCATGGTAATTTAAAAAATATAAGTAAATTAATAATAGATATTCAATTTATATTAGGCTCTGAGCGTAACAGATGGAATATACAGCTCAAATTGGTATTACAGTACAAAATCAACGAAAACCACAATGCTTATAAACATGCAACGCTTACAAAAACCAATCTACTTTTCGGTTGGAAAATTCTCACCTCTGACACTCTCAACTTATCTAACAGTAATTAAAGACACACATAAATTTGATATTATTTAATTTATTTCCATGTTACAGATAATCAAGGGCTCATATTCCTATTACACGTTTTTGAGCAGTAAAAATTAATTAATTAAAAAAAAAGAATGTGTAATTGTAGAAACATTATTTTTTATTGATGTGTTTCAAGTACTCAATCCCACCTTCCAAAGCAGTTAGAATGTGAACTCTCTTCTCCAGAAACCAGATGATCTCAACCAGAGATTTGCACGTTGAGTTTTGATATCTTTTCGTGTCTTCGTGCATCTTTCGTAGTAGAAGATTGGAGAAGAAGGCCTCCCATTCGGCTGTCAGCATCGAGTTTGTGATCAAGTAGCAGACGGCACTTTCCGCAATATTGATGAGCTTTTCTATGTAAGCTTTGCACTCGAAATCCAATTCGGTAAGATACGTCAATTCGTGGATTATCGATGCGAGTTCTGGATTTCTCCCGAGTTCCGACTCTTTTTGCAATAAGAAATATCTTTGTTTGTTGGCCATCTTTCAAATACTGCACGGATTAGTTTCAAACTCCTTTTTATATCTTCTTCAACACTCGATGTTTATTAAACTATACATTACGAAAATATTTACAGTAATTTTATATCTGAAAGAAACCATGCTATTCCTGCTATTGTATTACTGATATACAAAATAATATTTATTTTATGATTAATTGTTGACTCGTTTTGAAATGTATTTGTGTAAAGTTAATATTTCTTAACGAGGTATTCAAAAAATAAGCACATTTCGCTTTAGCTATGTCAAATTCAAAGTTGTCTTATATAACTAGACCAATAATTTTAAAAATATATAAAAATAAAGTCGATTTCGGCACAATTTCCTGAATTAATTGAAAATCACACATAACTATCAAACATGAAATATGCACATTAAAAATAAGAGTTTGACCTTTCCAACAAACTAAATACTACTATTACGACCTTTCAAATATGTCAGCACTGAAAATGTTCTTCATTTTTACATTTTGAAAATACATTTTTCGATTTTCCTTTTTATCTGTCAACGTTCCGCAACTCGTTAAGTTAGACGTTGTGATCCGACGAGTTTTCGGTTATTACTGTTTTTTTCTTAATTACTCAAAAGTTTCGTAACTTATTTTTAATTTTTGATGGTTGCGTAAAAGGTGTTTCTTACAAAAACGAACAATGATAACTTTCATTTATTCTTGAATTACTCATGAACCGCGCAAGCTAATTACATCACCAAATACACAAATTCAAGCTAAAAGTCTTACCTTTCCAACTAGCACACTTTGTAATGCAATCCTTTCATCTGCTACGAGCTGACAGTCAAATGCTGAAAAGGAGTATGTTGACGTAGAACAGTAAGGTTTTACTAATTATTTTTTGAATCATTTCATAACTGTAAAGTTGAATAATAATGGGAGAAAGTTCAGAATTTAGTGGATGTTTAATTAAAGTAATTAGATTTTCAAAAAGTCAATAGGCAACACATAATGCTTGCGATTTACTTGAAGTTTAAAAAATATATTTTTCAAAAATCAATTACTTTTTCTACACTTTTTTTTTGTCTTGAAGCATAGATTTTAAATATTGCAGTCAACTGGAGCAAAAGTAAGTTGGAGTTCCTCAAACACGTGTACACGTTGCTACGAAATATTTCGCTTTGAAATGCAGATGACAGAGGCAAGCAGAAGCAGCTGCAGCCCCAAAGCGAGCGGCAGCAAAGAGAAGACTAGACTGTCCAAGAGTTTCAAGAAGAAAAAGTCTAATAAGAAGTACGTGATAACCCAAGCAGGTGTTGCTCAGACTATGAGCGCGAATCTTATAAAGGAGATGAAGAAGCTGCAGCTCAGCGTCGAAGATCTGATACCGAAGATGACGTTCTGCAGATTGATCAAGGAAATCATGCAGAAGTACGGTGAGTACCGAATCCAGGGACAGGCTTTGCAAGGTCTGCAGACCGCAGCTGAAATGTACATGGTTCAAATGTTCGAGGATAGCAATAAGTGTACTATGCATGCGAGACGCGCCACCCTCCAACCGCCAGACATGCAGCTCGTTTTGAACATCAGATCACGTTACGACGTCGTAGCGACGGACAGTCTGCTATAATACCATTATTACACACATTAACTAATTTATTTTATACGAATTTACATGATGGCAAACGCGTCGTTCTGATTTGCGTTTTGGTAGAATCAGCAAATGACGTGGCATCATGCAATCATCAGGACAGACCGAATAATTTTGTTTATATTTTAATATTTTTAGCTCTTTTTTTTTAAACTTTTATTTATACAGACGACTTTTAAAGCTGTTTTATTTGCTTCAACGTTCATATTATTTGCGTCCATTGGAAAATAAAAATATTGTACACAACTTTACTTTGTATTGCTTACGAGTTATAGGAAGAGTTTATTTTCCCTGAGTTTACGTTTACAAAGGAGACGAGGATTTGTTAACATTACAGAAATCAAGCCGTCTCCACCATATTCAACAATTGTCAAAAATAAACAAGCAATTAGTATGAAATGGTTGAAATAAAAAAAATGTTTTTAAATAATATACTTTGTTGGATTAAAAAATAAATCGTGTACAAAAATCGAAGCTCCTAATCGCTCACTTCATCGCTCGGCACATAATCCTCATCACTATCTTCACCTGAATCTATCTCATCCAGCTCCAAATCATCGAGATCTTGGAACAACGATTCATCGACTTTAACAGAATCACCTGCAACGAAATTAGTTTTGTTTTTATTTTACAAATTCAATTAGAATTGAAATAGAAATTACCTTCATCCAAGAATTTCAAATCAGACTCGTTGAGAGTAATGTCTTGCAAGAACAACTCTCTGCCTGTTAATTTCTTTGAATCCTTTTCCACAGTCTCCCTCTTCTTAGCAATTCCCATCTCAATTTCGAATTGCATCTTCCATTTCATGAAAGTCTCCACAGTGACTCGTGTACCTTCAAATCTTTGCTACAAATACATTTGCAAAAATTAAAATTAATCACATCCATAACTACAATAAACTTACTCTCTCAGCTTCCTCCTCCTCTTTCTCTTTTCTATACTTCTCCTCTTCCACATACTTCTTATGTTCATCCCATTTAACATTCAGCCATTCTTGGGCTGTAGAAACTAGTGTAAATACCATAACCATACCTAAATTTTCAGTGACCTAAACAATTCCAATAAGAAATTTGAGATTTTTAACTGATCTTAATCATACAAACCTGTTCTTTTAAATGCTCTATTAAACCAGATTCAAAATCATTCTCAAAGTTCACTGTGTCCTCAACTTCTATTTCTGGTGCTTCTTCAGGGTATTTAGGTGTGTATGTGAAAACCAGATTACACATTAAACCACCGTCTTCAGTTTCTGAGTCGAATTCTTCTGATTTTATGGGTATGGAGAACTTGTGTACGGGACTAGAAGAGATGACTGCAACAAGAAATCAAGATTAAGAGACCAGCTGATTTATAGAAGAAGTGTACTTACTTGACATATCTCCGCAGTAAATGGAATCGAGAGCCTCGATTTCATTGTTCTGTTCCTCTTGGTAATCCATTTTCGCTATTCAGTGCAATAAAATCCGGTGTACAAATACTTCAACTATTGGAAACATTCATTCTAACCTGTAAATTTCGTATCTTGTCACAATCAGTCACAATTTTCTTTCATCTAAGTTTTACCAACTTACAAACTTTTTGTAAACTTTTATATTTGAACATAAAATTCATTATTTTTATAAATCCAATTAATTAACAATTTCAAATATTCATTAATTACATAGAAAATCCCTTTTAATTACGAAGTATTCAAATAAATAGTTAATCAAAGCACGTGGTTTATATTTTCATTTAATTTTATATAACTTTATAATATTGAATAGTTAAATTCATTATAATTTCATAATAAAATTATTATCGTACATATAAATACATTAATTATGAAAAACAAGATAAACTAGTTCAATGCGGATTTAGGCAACCAACATTGCACAACTTTCATGAAAATATTGAATTTTCATAAATGTTTCATGTATATTTCTTTAACAATTTTCCTTGTTCCAACTTAAGTGAACTAACAACTGAGCCCTTTCTATTCAAAGTACGAATATTAAATTCAGTTAAAAAATATTGTTCCTTCATTAAATATCACTTATTATTTTCAATAGTTAGATGAATATAAACATAAAACTTAAAGAACATTTTTAAAATGTAATTTCTAATTTTTTATTGTTTATATCAAATCTATTTCGAGAACAAACAAATTTTGTGTAAATCATTTTTGATTATTTGATAAGGATAATATAATAGCAATTGATGTTTGAAATTATAATTTTCTCATAAAATAAATAAGTACATAAAACTACTGCGTTGAGTATCAATATAAATATAATTCTAGATAAAAAAATAAGGTAGATCGAAACTTTAGAAAATGAGATTATAGAGTTATTTTTGCTGATTAAAGTGATTAATTCAAAAGCTTCAGATGCAGCGGAACTTTTCGAGGGCTTGGAAAAAGGCTTCTGCCATATACATGATTGCTGTGATGACCGATGAAAGAGCTGCGATGAACTTGTAAATTGCTATCGTCTCGACCTCGGCGAATTGCGCTTCCTGCGCCAACACCTCCGGTTGCAGCTGATGCCACGAAGCGAAGAGGATGAAACCGGAAACGAAGAGCAGCGCGCTACAAACACCGTTCAGCAGAAGCTGCAACAATAGATAAAGATACAATGAATCGAGTAAATAAATGAATCATCAATTACCATTTCAACGCTGTTGGAGGATTTTACTGGTAGTAAGACCAAGATGAGCGTTGGAAATACCGTGAGGCCACCGAAGAAGAAAGCCAGGACGACGTCTGCATCGGTGCATCCGTCCTTACCTCTTATTGCCAAAGCGAAAAACGTGACTGTCATGATGATCAGTATCTGTTATTGTAAACAAAATAAATTAATTGCGAAACGGTGGATGATTTAGTTGTGTTCGGACCATTTCGAAACCTTTCATGTACATGTACTTTTTGCTCACTGTTCGATTATTTGGTAATGGATCATCTTGTGGTAACATAAACCTGCTCTCGGTAAACCCGCCGTTGGCAGGTTGTGCCATCGCCACCCCTAATAAAGGCATATTTACCTGCAAAGATCATTAACTCAAAATATCAATGTAATTAATAAATGTACAGAACTTACTGCTTGATGAACCAATTAGTTAACATCAACCGTGGTTATTGTTTGTCTATCACCTGAACACTGACGAGAAAGGACGTTGGTTTCGTCGTGAATGTCCTCTATTATCTTATCGTTAATTGTCTAGAAAACACGCGTGCTTAATTAATTTATATATATATTCAAAATATTAGTTGGATGCGTTAAAATGTACGCTGTATTTCAGATTGTTTGCGTAGGTAATCTTTATCGATTGGTAATTAAATTAATAATGTGTGATTAAGAGCATCCAGACTGCCTGGGGCCTCATCCGTATCTTATCTCTGAATGAATCACTCATGTTTTTCATATATAGTTCATAGTCAGTGAGCACGTAAGAAACAAAAAAAATCAATAAATTGTTTATATAAGAGTAATAAAGTTTTTAATACAATTGTATAAGATAATCAACTTTTTAATCGCATTGATCGATAGTTTCCCTAATTTTCTCTTCGCCGAAAAAGTTTTGATTCCCTCCGAACGCTGCAGCTTCCCCTAAAGTCTCAGGAAGTTTACGGTTTAAAGTTTCCGGTAGGAACAAACCGTAGAGGATCCCGAAGAATCCCAATACCGCTGATAACGCGTACGGATATGAAGCGTCGATTTCAATTCCCTGGAAATACGGTTTATTGTATCAATTTCATGTGTTTTTTTGAAGTTTTACCAAGAAAACGATGTATGGAGCTAAAATTCCAACCGCGTTAGCTACGATTCCGTTAAAGGAAATCCCGATTTGACGAACGCAGGTTGGGTAAATCTCCATGGATTGAAGATTCACCACGTAAGCGGCGAACGCGATGCCGAACTTCAAGAAAACGCAGATTGATGATACAGCATATTGTTTTGTTTCATCTGGAAACTAGTTAGTTAATTTTGTTGATGAAAGGTTCAGGACTTAAGAATGAACCGTGGATTATGATGAGGATTAAAAGGCAGCCAAGAAATATTGCCGAGAATGAAGCCATGTTTGTCCATCGTCTTCCGAATTTATCACTTGCGTATTTACCAATAAACCAGGCTGGTAATTCAGCCACTCCTAGCCAGAAGAAGTTCAAGAAAGGGTTACCTTCTAAATTGGTAACGTTGAATGTTAAAGTATAGAATATTAGCGTGATCGTGGACCTGCCAGATGCCAAAAGCAGAGTATTTTTAGCCAATCTCCAACTTGAAAATAAACTCAATACTCCATAAACTTTCTCCTCTTGTTTCGGTAGATTTGATATGTCGTAAGCCACATTTTCAGGTAATGCTTTACCATTTGCTTTGGCAATTTTTCCTAATTCCTTCACGCATTTTTCCGTTTTCCCTTTACTTGCCAACCAACGCGGAGACTCTATAAATAATCTGAAAACATTCTAGTTAAAAATTTCGTTGATACGATTGTAATATAAGTAAATACTTCACGGTGAACATGAATAATATGCAAGGAAGAGTTGTCAAGGACATGAAGAATCTCCAATCGTTCAACCACCACATGACTAAAGGTAAAAAGCAAAACCCGATGGTTCCTCCAATATTGTGAATCATAGCTATACGAGCTCTTCTCTCAGTTTTCGAAATTTCCAAACCAGTGACCATAGGAGATTGCAGCACGGAATTCGTAGAAAAACTCCCGAAGCACATGGTTAGGAAGAATAACAGAGTCGAGAATGATGTGACGATTAAAAGCATTCGTCCAACCACCAATGTTACCACGGACATGAAAAATACAGGTTTTCTTCCAATCCTGAGGAATCAATTAAACTAATTATAACAGCATGAATTACACTTCGATAACTAACGTATCAGCTAGTTGACCAAAGATGAAGGTGCCGATAACCTCTCCTAATTTGGAGAAGATGAAGGTGTTCGTCACATACAAACCATAATCGCACACCCAAGACTCTTGCATTGGAATTGTCAACTCGTACCAAGTCTTATCGAATTCCCATCCGTGTTGACATTCTGAAATATATTTCACATTAAACTCGATAATTAAGATAACCAAAATATATAAAATCTTAAGATGTAACACTACTTATAACTTCTGAACTTCCATTGAACATTTTGCATTTGCTGAATCCGAGAACTCCTACACTATTATATTCTCTGCGAAGAGGTACAAAATATTGTTAATTGAGTGATATAATCATTCCAATTTAAACTTACTCTGGTAAATGTAATTGCTTCCATTCCTTCAAAGTGTAATTGGTAAATTCCCTTCCAGGTACAAAACACCAATGATTAGGTATAGCCAGGGCGTTAATAAAATTCTGATCAGCCATAGCTGCTACGATAGGTAACAAAATATTGAAGAGTATATAGAACCGATACTGAAATTTTCCTTCATTTCCCACCGACGCAATAATTGAATCGATTCCCTTTGCATCTTTGTCCATTTTTGATCTCACTAACTAATATTTTTCAAGTCTTGCGGATTAAGCATCTGCCTTATAAGTGTTTGTTATTAGAAAACAGTATCTTATCTGAATATATTTAAAAAAATATATTATGTAAAAGATCGAATACAAAAAATAAAATAAATATTTTACAAGTTGATGAAATCATTGTCTACACGAAACACTTCACTCGAACGTAGCAGAAGAAATACAAAGCGGGTGTTGAACTAAACAGCTTTTATTATTGTATGACCAATTGTTGTCATGTAATTGGTGTTTCGTGAATTGCTGACCTTGACTCAAATCTAAGAATCTTCGAGTTAAGAAACTATTAAAATTTTAATGTTTTTCGTTTATACTAGATTTGACAGCAAAAAATTGGTAACTTCATAAACTGCTGCTGCAAAAATATGGATTAAGGATTATTAAAGTCGTGGTCATCAATTGGATTTCTTATATTTTCTTATATAATGCTTATTTTCTTATATAATAAAAAAGTAATTAATTTAATTAAATGGGATAATCAACTTTTTAATGACATTTCATACTGATCAACAGTATCCCTTCTTTTCTCTTTGCCGAAGAAGTTTTGATTCGCTCCAAACGCAGCAGCTTCAGTTAAAGTTTCCGGAAGTTTATGATTCAGAGTCTCGGGAAGGAATAATCCAAAGATAATCCCCAAAAATCCTAATATCGCTGATAATGCATACGGATATGACGCGTCGATTTCGATTCCCTAAAACCACGGTTCATTATTTCGCTAATTCCTATGTGAATTTTTAATTTTACCAAGAAAACTACGTAAGGAGCCATAATTCCAGAGACGTTAGCTAAAATTCCGCCAAGAGAAATTCCGACTTGACGAATGCACGTCGGATAAATCTCCATGGATTGCAGATTCACCACGTACGAAGCAAACGCGACGCAGAACTTCAAGAAAACGCAGATCGCAGATACAGTAAGTTGCTGCGTTTCATCTGGAAATAATCATAATAAATTGATTGTTGCAGCAAGAGTTTATGACTTAACCGTGGATTATGACGAGGATGAAAAGGCATCCGACGAAGGTTGCAAGGAATGCAGAGATGTTCGTCCATCGTCTGCCGATCTTGTCGCACGCGTATTTCCCAATAAACCATGCGGGTAATTCGGCTGCTCCTTGCCAGAAGAAGTTCATGAAAGGGTTGCCTTCTAAATTGGTTACATTGAATGTTAAAGTGACAAAAATGAAGGTGGTCGAGGCCCATCCCGACATAAGACACAGTGTATTCTTGGATAATCTCCAACTTGAGAATAAACCTAACACACCGTAAACCTTCTCATCTTCTTTTGGTAAATTGGATATGTCGTACGCTAAATTTTCCGGTAATTCCTTCCCATTAATTTTGGCGATTTTACCTAATTCCTTCACACACCTTGACGTCTTTCCTTTACTAGCCAACCAACGTGGCGATTCAATAAAAAATCTAAAATAATTTCATTAACTAATCTCGTAATTACGATTTTAATATAATTAACTTCACGGTTAGCATGAATAATATACAAGGAAGTGTTGTTACGGCCGTGAACAGCTTCCAATCGTTCAACCACCACATGGCTAAAGGCAATATGCAATACCCAATTGTCCCTCCGATACTGTGGATCATAGCTATTCGAGCCCGTTTGTCAGTTTTGGAAATTTCCAGCCCGGTGATCAAAGGCGATTGCAGGATGGAATTTGTTGAGAAACTGCCGAAACTCATGGCGAGGAAGAACAATATAGTTGAGAATGATGTGAAGATTAAAAGCATTCGTCCGACAACCACGGTCATCACGGACATGAAAAATACAGGTTTCCTTCCGATTCTACAGTAAAAAAAATATAGAAATTAAACCAATTATGAAAGCAGTATGAAGTAATAGACTGACGTATCAGCTAGTTGACCAAAAATGAAAGTACCGATGGCCTCTCCGATCTTGGAGAAAATGAAAGTGTTGGTCACTTGAAAACTATCATCGCACACCCACGCCTTTTGCATTGGAATCGTCATCTCGTACCAAGTCTTATCGAATTCCCACCCGTGTTGACATTCTGAAATGAATTTAACATTAAAGTCGATAATTAAAATAACCAAAAACAATCATTTCTTAAGTATGAAAAAAAATTAATTTGTGTCACTACTTATAACTTCTGAACTTCCATTGAACATTTTGCATTTGCTGTATCCGAGAACTCCTATACTATCATACTCTCTGCGAAGGAAAGTATATAGTTATTTTTTAAAGGAATATCTTCGAATTAACTCACTTTGGTAAATGTAATAGTTTCCATTCCCCTAACGTGAAATTGGTAAACTCTCTTCCGGGAACGAAACACCAATGATCGGGTATTGCTAAAGCGTTGATAAAGTTCTGTGTTGGCATTGCAGCAAATAGGGGTAGCAGGAAACTGAAGATAATGTAAAACCTATATTGGAATTTGCCTTCATTTCCGACCGATTCAATGATGGCATCAATTTCGCTCGTGTCTTCGTCCATTGTTGATCGCACTTGTTTTACAACTAAGTTTTCTCAAGACTTGTAGATTAATTATTAGTCTTATCGCTGTTTGTTTACAGATCTCATATTCTTATCTTAGCGGCGCACATGTGTTAATATTTTTATAAAAAGAATATGAATATGTAATAGAGTGAAGAAATTATAAACGCAATAAAAAATATTTTATTAAATTTACTAAAGCACTTCACTCGACCACATCTCTGAGAATACTAGATATAATATTCGAAAGTGGAACTGACCTAAACGGCGATTATTATCTTATTAAGAATTGTTGCTTATAAGTAGTGTTTTCTAAATTGCTATGACTCAGTTAAATATGAAAATCTTCAGATTAAGAAGTTATAAACATAATTATTTAGAATAATATTTAATAATACCGTTTGCTAATTACATTTTTACTCTCTTATTAAATATATGTCATATAAGTTATACAAGTACTTGGCAATTATTATTGAAAGTGTAAGTACTACTACATGTGCTGTAAATACCAAAGTATACTTGTCATGTTTATTTTTGACTATTTTATAAATATGATAAAATGATAAGTTGAAGGGTCAATAAATTTAGTTACTACAACTGATTGTTTATTTACTTGATATAATCTTCGTGTAGTAAAACATTAATAAAAATGTATTGTTTTCGATACACTTCATGATATGAATTAGCAAAATAATCTGTGAAATTATGAAATTGTAGTTAAATTATTATTTTTCGGTCATTTCAAATTCATCGATTGGTTCTTGCTTCTTCTCTTTACCACAGTAATTCTGATTCGCTCCAAAAACGGCGGCTTCGGACAACGTCTCAGGAAGACTTTGATTCAGCGTTTCTGGTAAGAAAAATCCACTGAAAACACCTACAGCCCCTAAAATTACCGATAAAATATACGGATAAGAAGCGTCGATTTCGATTCCCTAAAAAATCGCTTGTTTCAACTCAATAATTTCAGTTTTATATTATTACCAGGAATACTACGTAAGGACCAAACACTCCAACAGCGTTAGCTACAATTCCGCCAAGCGACATTCCAGTTTGACGAACGCACGTTGGGTAAATTTCCATCGCCTGTAAATTCACTATGTAATAGGCGAATGCGTTGCAGAACTTCAAGAAAACGCAGAATGCAGCCACTGTTAATTGCTGTGATTCATCTAAAAATCATACAAATTACTCAAAAGTTATCAATTTATTTAAGTTTACAAACCGTGGATTATGAAAAGTATTGGAATGCACCCGATGATGGTTGCCAAAAAGGAAGCCATGTTAGTCCAACGTCTTCCGTAACGATCACTTGCGTATTTTCCAATGAACAAAGCCGGGAATTCGGCCATTCCTTGCCAGAAGAAGTTCAAGAAAGGATTGCCTTCTAAATTAGTCACGTTGAATGTCAGCGTGTAATAAATAAGGGAAGTCGTGGACCATCCTGAGATTATAAGTAAAGTGTTTTTGGTTAATCTCCAGCTAGAGAATAAACCGAACATTCCATAAACCTTCTCCTCGTCTCCTGTTACCTTAGTTAACAAGTAAGAAGCATCTTCTGGTAATTCAGTTCCGTTAACTTTCGCAATTTTATTTAATTCCTTAACGCACTTTTTTATATTGCCTTTGCTGATCAACCAGCGAGGAGATTCGATTAAGAATCTGAAAGTTGAATCAAATTAGATTAAGTAATATTTGTTTGATGACTAACTTTCCGCTGAATACGTATAGTAAGCAAGGTAGAGTTGTTGCGGCCATGAAGTATCTCCAATCATTTAACAACCACATGATCAATGGTAGAACGCAAAATCCTAACGTTCCGCCGATGCAATGGATCATAGCTATACGTGCTCTAGAATCTCTTTTGGAAATTTCCATTGAAGTCACGTATGTTGAGAAAAGTACAGTACTTGATGTGGAACTTCCAATGCACATGGCTAAGAAGAACAAAGTGGCGGAGTAGGATGTGAAGATTAGGAGCATCCTTCCAAACACTACTATTACGACGGACATGAAAAACACAGGTCTTCTTCCAATACTACAAAATGGAAAGTCAATAAGAGTTAACGGATTAGTTAATGCGGGAAACTAACGAATCCGCTAATTGTCCAAATATGAATGTACCCACGACTTCTCCCAACTTCGAAAACATGAAGGTGTTGGTCACCTGCAAACCATCATCGCAGACCCACGATTCTTGCATTGGAATCGTCATCTCGTACCAAGTTTTATCATATTCCCAACCGTATTGGCACTCTAAAACAAATAGATTTTAGTACCCAAATTTAAAAAAAATGTGTATTATTTATTGAAAATAATTGTTTTACTTGTTATTTATTTATTTAAGTAAATGTAACATTTAAATTATTTTATGTATTTACTTATAATTTCAACATTTTGAATGTGGTAGCTTCCGTTGTACATGTTGCATTTGCTAAAGCCAAGAATTCCCGCACTATCTATCTCTCTGCAAACAAATTCCACGTTTTTTTTATCATTACTTTAAATTTAAATCTACGAACATTATATGTCATTTCAAACTTACTTTGGTAGATGCAAATGCTTCCACTCATTTAAACTGTAATTCGTAAACTCTCTTCCTGGCACGAAACACCAATGATCGGGTATTGCTAAAGCATTGATGAAGTTCTGGTTGGGCATGGAGGCCAAAAGGGCGAGGAGGAAGTTGAATAGGAAGCTGAAACGTCGCTGGTATTTGCCATCGTTTCCGACTTCTGCTATAATCGATTCGATTCCTATCGTTTCTTCGTTCATTGCTGACCGCACTTAATTGGATACTACTGTATTTACATACTTAGCGATTGAGCAACGGCCTTATCTAGTTTACGCTTATCTAAATGAACGTAAACGATTTCTTCAATTCAAACTTTAACAGTGAAGAAAACAGTACTTTTTTAGTTTTTCTTGTAGAATTGTCCAAACATGTCTAAAAAGGATGTACGGCGTTTATTAACTTATGACCAATTGTAGTAATAACTAGTGGAAATTTAATTATGAGTTAAGGTCATTTATTAATTTAATAATCTTAATATTCTCATATTTTCAGTTAAATGTTTAAGATACTAATAGAATTATTTACTATATGGGATTTGAACATGTAAATTATAATATATAAACTAATAAAGAAATCTACTTTTTTATATTTTATCATAAATCATAAAATAAGAGTGGTTTTACTCTTTAATATATTTTTTTTAAATCTGCATGTTTAAAGTGAAATTGGTATTTTTTTGTTGCTGGATAATGAAGAAATTAAAACATTTTCATGGAAGTTTGATCATTAATGTTATGCAACTAAATATACATCATAATGAAAACTCAAATTTCTCTTTTACTATAAAACATTTATTAATTTTGTTTTAAATTGAAACTAAAACAACAAGTAGTAAAGAAATTTGTATATTTAATGTATATATTAATATGCAATTTTTTGTTTTTTTTTTATCAAGAGGTTCATTATTATACAACAAAGAGAATAAAAATGGGTCAACTTTTGATAAACATTTAATCATACAAGTGGAAATTCTTTTGCGAATTGTTAATGAAACATTACAGAAATGACAATGATTATTTTTATATAAAATAAATGCATCTAAAAGCAATTATAAACAACAATATTTTGGAAAATTACTCTTTGAGAGGTAGTTCGACCTGTGATATTTGCATGCGTTTCTTGCGTTTTCCCCAGAAGTCCTGATCACATCCAAACTCGGCTGCTTCTGCCAGAGTTTCTGGTAACTTTTGGTTTAGAGTTTCAGGAAGAAATACCCCACACACTACACCAAGAAGTCCCAAAGCTGCTGAAAGTTTGTAAGGATAAGATGGATCAATTTCCGTTCCCTGAAGCAAACAAATTAATATTAATTCAATTGATTCAATAATTCAGATTAAATTACAAGGAAAACTATGTAAGGAGCGAATATACCAAAGGCATTTCCAACAATTGCACTCAACGAAATCCCCATTTGCCTGATACAAGTTGGGTATATCTCAAGAGATTGCAAGTTTATCCCGTACAAGGAGAATCCAATGAAGAACTTTATTAAAACGCAAATACCAGATACAATAAGTTGCAAGGATTCATCTAAAATCTATAAATTAGATTGATATTAAATAAATAAATCAATAATTACCATGAATGATGAATAATATTGGTATACAACCAAGGAAAGTTCCTGCGAAAGCTATGAAATTAGTCCATCTCCTTCCTAAATAATCGCTCGTGTATTTCGCTGCGAAGTACGCTGGGATTTCGGCGATTCCTTGCCAGAAGAAATTCATGAAAGGATTTCCTTCTAAATTGTTGATGTTAAATGTGAAAGTATAATAAATTAACATGGCTGAGGACCATCCAAGCATTAGTAGTGTTCCATTTTTGGTTAATCTCCAACTGGAGAATAAACCCATGATTCCGTAAATCTTCTCCCTTTCTCCATTGAATTTGGTTAATATGCTAGCAATGTTATCAGGTACTTTGGTATTATTCATTCTGGCTATTGTTTCTAGTTCTCTGATACATTTAGAAGCTTTTCCTCTATTGGCCAACCACCGAGGAGATTCGATCATAAATCTGAAATTATTAACTATGACTTAAACGAGTAAATTTTTAATGAAAACACTGACTTTCCAAAAAATATAAATACGATGCAAGGAAGCGTCGATACAGCTATGAAGTATCTCCAATCTCTCAAAACCCACATCATTAGTGGTAGAGAACATACGCCAAGTGTAGCTGAAATGCATTGTAGCATAGCTATGTAAGCTCTGTTCTCGGTTTTGGAGATTTCCATTGCAATGACTAAAGGTCCTTGAAATATTGAATACGATGGAAAACTGCCTAAGAACATTACCAGGAAGAACAAAGGGACCGAATGCCATGTTACAATCAAAAGCATCCTTCCTATAGCAACTAAAATTACTGTTATAAAGAAAACTGGTTTTCTCCCAATTCTGGAAAACATACATAAATAATTGGAATTATTAGGTGGTTTTTACTAACGTATCAGCTAATTGTCCAAAGATCATGCTTCCAATAACTTCGCCCAGACGAGAGAATATAAATGCGTTGGCAACATTGATGGAATCATTGCAAACCCAAGATCCTTGCGAAGGAGCTGTTAAATCGTACCAAGTTTTATCGTATTCCCATCCATTTTGACAATCTTAAATTGCAACTTTGTAATACTTTCTTTGAATTATTTGCAAGTTAATTACTTATTTCTTCGCTTGTTCCATTAAGGATATTACCAGTAAACATCTGGCAATTGCTGAAGCCATTGTTTTCTATACTCGAATTATCTCTTTGAATAAAACAAATTTAAAAAGTTTAAAATTAAATTAAATTAAAACATACTTTGGTAAATGCTTTGTCTTCCATTCATCCAAAGTGTAATTGGTGGATTCTCTTCCAGGTATGAAGCACCAATGATCTGGAACAGCTAAAGAGTTGATGATGTTCTGATAAGGCATTGCGGCAACAAAGATAAGGGCAAAGTTGAAGGCCCAGTTAAAGCGTTTCTGGAATTTGCCATTATTTCCCACAGCTTCGATGATGGAATCGAATTCGCTCTCTTCGTCCATTGTCGACAATTTACTGTGCAAAACTTTGCATGAAGCAAACTTTTGTACGCTTTAACTATAATTATTCAGGTCTGCTTAATTAAAATTCTTATCAACTTTACATACACTTTTAGAGTTGTGCCAAACATGTTGCTGTTCATTAAATAAACTAATAATTGTTAAAAGTTTTAATTTATGATTATGTAAATAAATCCTAAAAATTGATTTGGAAAATTTTCTTATTTAAAAATATATTTATATAAATTATTGAACAAATGTTTGTTGTAACATCACAACTCTAGCATTGCATTTATTACATATTGTTATTTCATTCTGCTTGCTTATCAAGTTGTTTTCCAAGTTTATTTTCTTGTTAATATAAAACACACAGCTGAAACTAACATATTGTTATCTCGTTATAAATAGTTTGATGAATGTTAAATTAAGATCAAACAGGATGAAATAAATACATAGTTTATTAACGTTCTGTAGACTATAATTTTATTATAAAAAAAATAAGTATTTCGTCTGACGAAATATGTATTAAGTAACGAGTATTTATAAAATACAATTAACGATTTACGCTTTGAGAGGAACTTCGGCTTCCGTCATCTTGACGCTCTTTCTTCGTTTACCAAGCAGATTTTGATCAGCGCCAAAGACCGCAGCTTCAGCAAGAGTTTCTGGAAGTTTCTGGTTCAAGGTTTCCGGAAGGAAAACGCCACAAACAGCGCCGATAAGACATAAACAGGCTGAGAGGATGTAAGGATATGAAGCGTCAATTTCGGTTCCCTAAAATGTTATCAATTAATCTTTTGTTGATTGTTAATGTGTAATGGATTTAGTTACTAGAAGAACGACGTAAGGTCCTAAGATTCCGAATGCATTTCCGACGATTCCTCCTATGGAAATACCAGTTTGCCTCACGCAAGTTGGATAGATTTCTAAAGCTTCCAAATTAACAACGTAATACGCGAAGGATATGCTGAATTTGAGGAAAACGCAAATTGCAGCAACTGTAATCTGATTTGATTTATCTAAAAACAATAAATAATTTAAGTTAATTTTTACTGATTTCAGTTTTCTAATTATGGATTTACCATGAACTATGAATAGTATAGGTATGCAACCTAGGAAGGTTCCGACGAAAGCTCCGATGTTCGTCCAACGCCTACCAAACTTATCGCTGGCAAATTTACCGACGATATAAGCTGGAAGTTCGGCCATTCCTTGCCAGAAGAAGTTCATGAAAGGGTTTCCGCCCAAATTATTAACGTTAAGAGTCAAAGTGTAATAGATTAGAGTAGTCGTGGACCATCCGGTGATTAAGAGAAAGCTGTTTTTGGCCAACCTCCAACTGGAGAATAAAGCCAACATTCCGTACACCTTCTCCTCCTTTCCAGATACCTTAGCTAAAGTATAAATTGCATCTTCTGGTACTTTGGTGTTATTGACCTTAGCAATCTTATGTAACTCTTTAACGCATTTTTTCGTCTTTCCTTTACTCGCCAACCAACGCGGAGATTCAATCAAGAAGCTAAAAAATGCATATTTTAATAATTATGTATTTTTTTTGCTGCGCTTTTTATTCACCTTCCAGAAAACATGTAAAGGAAGCAAGGAAGAGTGGTTACCAACATAAAGTAGTACCAATCTCTTAAGACCCACATCAGAAGTGGTAACATGCATAATCCAACAGTCCATCCAAGACACTGCATCATAGCTATGTGAGCGCGGTCTTCGTTCTTTGAAATCTCCATGGCAATGACCAGAGGACCTTGGAAGACGGAAGTTGAAGGTAAACTTCCGATGAAAGTTGTCAGGAAAAATAGTGGTACTGAATAAGCAGTTATAATGGAAAGCATCCTTCCCAAGACGATTGTCACTACGGTCATGAAGAAAACAGGTCTTCTACCAATTCTACAAAGGAAAAAACCGTACTAAATCATATCCATTGGAATGTAACTTAAAAAAACTTACGCATCTGCCAATTGCCCAAACACGAACGTTCCGAAAACCTCTCCCAATCTGGAAAAGACGAAAGCGTTCGTCACGTGCAGTGTTTCGTCGCAGACCCATGATTCCTGAGATGGTGCAGTCAGATCGTACCAAGTCTTATCAAATTCCCATCCATCTTGACATTCTACAATTTTATAACAATTAGTTGATAATTCTTTTGAATAATCTTTACAATTTAATCTTAGCTCTAATCATTCAACTTTACTAGTTTTAATGCTGATTAAGATAAACACATACTTATAATTTCTGGATTTTCAATGTCGGAGGTCCTGTTGTACATTTTGCATTTGCTGAAATCATATTTGCCCACATTGTCGTATTCCCTACGAAAAATGAAACAAAGAAAAATTTAAATTTGAAATCAACTCGACAATCGCAACACCTAATTAGAAATAGTGATAATAATATATTTTTTGTGTAATGCAAATTTTCGTTGATTTTCATTAATAAATATTTGCATATACTTCGCGACGTGTATATTCAATTTCTATGGGAACATGTTGTCATGGTAATTGAGACTGTTCAAACATGATAGGGTCTGACATGTGTGTCTGCCTGTATCCGATTTTATTGAAGGCAGATTTCTGTGTTTTGATTGTTTCCAGTTTTCCATTAATCCGATAAGGATCGTAAAGCTAATTCTTATATAACGTTTGATGACGCAATTTAGAAATGCGTAACTAATCTTTAAATGCAACGCGATTTAAATTTTGGAGACGGAAATTAACGCGAACTACATAGATATTAGAATACTTAATCCTAGTATTATGTTAATACTAAGTTTTATGGATATTGTCTGTGGTAATCTCTAAATATGTAATTGTGTGCAATAAAATTCAAATTAAATCTATTACTAAATTAATTTTACGTGAATTACTTAATGAATAAAGGAAACATTTAAATTATACATTTCCAGAATGAAAATATTAAAAAAAAAATGGAATTTAATTATTAAGTTTAGATAAGTATAATTTAATCATGTTATCTTTTTTTTCATGTTTCATTCATTGTGCCAATAATTAAAACTTTAAAAAACACTGTTTTTCTTTAAAAATGTGCTTAATAATCATCAAATGAACATTTTTTTACATTCATTTGAATTGAATCTACATTTAATTGCCTATATATATTTCTTTCAAATTATTGATGAATCAAATTGTAATTTTCAATAATTTATACATACAAGTACAATAGGAAAAGCACGTTGCTTAACTTCCGTAAGTTGTCAATCATCAAGTAAGATAATACAATTATTTTCCAGGCCAAGTCGATTGTTTACGTTATTTTTTATTTTAAATTGATAATTCCGATCACGTGAAATTAATCAATTTGTAAATATTGAAACAACAAAAATTCCACAACAAGACGTGAATAAAAACTCCATTAAATTTTGTTTATATATATATATACGAATTAAAGTGCTTCAAAACTATAAAAAAAATAGTATAGTTTGAAACCGCAATAATAAAAGAATTTTGTGTACAAATTTTTAAGAATTTATGTCGTTTAATTAAAATTTAGCATGTTTTGAAATTTTCAAACCGTGAATCCGATTTAATGTAACCCGCACTACGAAAGTTATTACAATATATTATTTAAAATAATGCTGCTACCGTCTCAAACAGTCAACTTGTGCATTTTATATGAATTGTATATTATGTACATTCAGTCTTGGAAACGGTTTTGTATTTTACTGGAATGACATATTATTTGTACCTCGTTGGCAAATATTGATATAAAATTAAACGAGTAAAATATTATTATCTGGAGATAAAAGAAGAAAGAAAAGTAATGGAAGGTTTCAATAATTAGTTCAATGTGATGTTCAGTGTAATCAGTGTATGAAGGAAAAACGTATTCATGTTTATATTGCTTTCATTGACATCAAAACAGTGATATTTTCTAATATTCAATAGAAGTTTTCGAAAAAATAAATTGTTTATGTTTAATAGAATTTTGTGTTGTCAATGTTTTATGGTGTATATGCCTGCAATAAATTGTAGTTATTTCTCTTCGATTTATATAATCAGTTAAGTATATTTTAAATTAATAACATACAATATTTGTAATTTTTTGTAGACTTAATACTTTCTTGTTTCTGCTATAGTTTTACATTGTTTTGGATAATTCTACTAATAGTAACCAGTGAAAACATATATACTTTTTTTTTACTCAAATTATATAATTGTTAGTAATAACTTTAAATGTTTTCAAGTGATACTTTGTTCGTGTGTATTTCGTGTTATTAAGACTTTGTTACTTTATTAACTTAATTAAATTTTGTGTTGAAATGATGAAAAAAATGTTTGTACTTACATGGGTATATGTAATTCCTTCCATGTTTCAATTGTATGATTGGTATATTCTCTTCCAGGTACGTTGCACCAATGCTCAGGAACGGCCAATGCGATGACGATGTTCAGATAGGGCATCGAAGTGAGAACGACTAGGACGAAGTTGAACAAGAAGTTAAACCTCTTCTGAAACTTGCCATCGTTTCCGACCGTCTGGATGACGGAGTCGAAGGCACAATCTCCATCGCTCATGATTGATACCGTCGTGTGTTTGGATGGTTGGTTGGTCTGCTAGATAGGAGGAAGGCGAGTGACGGACAGAGCGTGGACGCAGTGCGTCTAAATCACTTCATGAACAAATACACTTATCATCAACTTTATTCTATTTGCCAAAAAAAACATGATATTCCCAGCTACAATAAAAAGAGATTTCGCGATTCATAATAACTTTTCCGCCAAATCCCTCTTATCTACATCATCGTACACGCATACAATTATCAAATCACAAACACATACAACAATTATAAAATTAGAGTTCGAGCAGTGCAATTAAAAGGACCATCAACCATGAAAATCCCAAGTGTTTTGAAGTCGAAGAGTGTTGATGCTTCTTGATCCAGTCGGAGTATTCTCTCACATCCGTGTAAACCCCAGGATGCATGGCCCTGGCGCATTGGAAACCCCACGAGACGAGACCCATCAGCTTATTTTCGCATACCAGTGGACCGCCGGAGTCGCCCTAAAAGGAGATTAAAAGATTTGCGTTTTAGTTTTTTTTTTCGTTACTCAAACATCAATTAAACTATGAGCGTGCAATTTTTATATTTTTTTTATTACCTCGCACGAGTCCTTTCCAGCCTCTTCGAAGCCGGCGCAGACCATTCCTGGGTCTATAGCGTTTCCGTAGTATTTACTGCAGTTCTTTCTTTCGATCAAAGGTAGCTCAAGATACAACAAATTGTTGCTCGAATTACCTTTCTATTAAAAAAACACACAAGTTTATTTAGATTTCAGTTGATTAACAAAATTCTTACGTATTCTGTAGTTCCCCAACCAGACACGTTACACCTGAGATCATCTTCGAAAGTATCGTTCAATGTCCAAAGAGGAACCGATTTGACGGTACTTGAAAATTCTAAATCCTTTTCCAACTAAATATAAAGAAAAAAAAATACAATTTTATTTAAATATTTAATTACAATAATAAAATCAAATGATTATAGAATTCAATTATTCGAGAATTATTAAATTAAAATATATACAAATTAGAATTTTGGGTATCAAAAATCTTTTATATTTTTCTAATAGTTTAAAATTATTAATTTATTTTCTGAAATGCTTAAATTTCATATAAATGTTTCTTAAATTTTTTTTAAAATTGTTGCGATATAAAGTTGTAAATTAATTAAAATAATAATTAATTACACATGAAATATTAAGAAAAAAATATGTCTTTTCAAATAGATCAAAAAGTTATTCGTCGAGATTATTTTCATTTGCTAATTGTATCTGATTAAAGCATATTAAAACACTATAAAAGTTTATGATCAAGGTTTAAAATTTGCTTTTGTTAGAAAATTTTTGTCAAAATATGGGCATACGTAATTATACTTTATAAAATATTGTAACATATTGTAAAACTCATTAAAATTGTTATTGTTTGTATGGTAATCACCATACCACTTACTATACGTTTTTACAGGCTTTATTTTTTGTGAACGAATTCATTATTATTATTATTTTTTACATATATAAAAGAAATACTTGTTCACTAAACTTTATGGAAATTCTGCTCTTTAATCTATTGAATTTTTATATAATTGTATTCAAACCCAAAGTTTTTATCTCATAAAATATCAAATGTTTCAAGATAAGACAATACTTGTAAATTTATATAATAAAAGCTAATGTAATAATTAATAATAATTTGTGTGATTTAATTGTTAAGCAGCTATAATGATTACTAATAAATTGCTGTTTGCATCTCTTCGAATCAATTGAATTTCTTCTCCTTTTTTTTATATATACATGTGTAATTGTATTAATAGCATCGACAAACAGCGTTCAATGAAGAACAACAACTCGTAAATCTTTCTAAATAAATCACATTGATTAGGAGGATGCGTTACCGCGTGAACTTTGTGGACAAGTTTATCTGTCCGACCGAGCATTATGCAACCTCAATCAGCATATCGGATACGCACGCTGCATACACCACAAAAGCGACCATTGTTTCCCTACCGAAATTACATTTATCATCAAAAACTTATGCAACCCGTCTATCATTGATAACAGAGCTATATAGATACGCACCTTTAGAATGCAAATGTCGTTGAGCAACAGCCTGTCTTCGAAATGCTCGTGGATTGTCGCATTGGTTACGCGTACACTGACCGTGTTATTACTTATTGAACGGACATTTAAATCTCCGACGAAGACCTCTAGGTACTTCAAAGTGGGAAGATTGTAGACGCAGTGGGCAGCTGTAAGAACGTTGCGACTATCCAGGATGACGCCTCCGCAAAAGTGCATTTTGCTGAACCTCAAAGAGACCTAAAGATGATTCTTCAAATGAATGTGTATAAAGAATTGATGAGATAGAATACCTGATACGCGAAATCCTCGCGATTTTGCACCTGCCTTCCTCCGACTATCCTAGGTTCAAAGCAGTTCACTCCAACGAGGACGCAACAAACTATCAAAACGAAACAATTATTTAAAGATCAAAAGTTGATGAAGTCAATACTTACGGAGTAGAAGATGTGTCAAGGCTTGCATTTCGATGATGAGATCAGTGGCAACTATACTACATCAAATGTGATGGAATTCACATTGCATTTAACATTAGCACAATATATGTGATGCGAACATATGTAAATAAAAAGTGTAACAAGAAGATGATAAGATAACGCATTGAATTGCCCCATTCAATTATGGATTGTATTGTAATTATTGTTAAGCGTCGGGATTAACTGATTATGAACATTGATGACATGGAAGTTGCGGAAATTATATTAATATTGTTGTCGTTGGGGAAATTATTTGCAGTTACGTGAGGATGGAAAGGAAACTGCTGTACGGTTCCTGCTGATGAATATCCATGATAAGATAACGCGATTACATTAGACATTGAGACTGAACGAAATGTTTAGAATAAATAAGACAATGTATACTCATTTCAATGTTACACGGTTGGCAAGGTGATCGTAATCATTTAAACTTGAATTCTACGAGAAACATGTATAAATAAACGTTAACTGTCCTTCGTCATTTGATGAAAACATCAAAGCTTTGGTGGAGAATTATTTTTTTCAACATTCCAATTCTAGTAAAACGTAATATTTTATGGGTATTAAGAAAAGGTTTTGTAACATTTTCTTATTGAAATCAGTTATTTAGATATGTATAGTCTTTAAATAAAATTGATATAAATGTGTAATTTTTTTTATCGGTGAATGAAGACGTGCACTGAGAAGATTTTATTGTTAATCTTATAGTTAAAAGACTTTATTAAAAAATAATAAGTTATTAAATAAAATATTCATTCATAATTGGCATCCATCTTTTGTTATTTAAACAAATCAAGCATGTCAACGTCAAAATCTGACTAAATTTTCGCATTTATGTAGTTTTAATAATATAAGATTTAAAGGAAAAGCTTTCTTCATTGCAAGAAGTAATATTAATAATTTAAGTTACAATTCCATAATAAATCTTACTTGTGCCATGATTTATATGATTATGCTGTGAGTTCAAAAGAATCGCAATAACTGTCACCATTGGTTACCAACGTTAAATAATATGGTGTAACCATGGTAAAATAAAATATCGAATTACTTACAAAAAAAAATATGGATTTACACATATGTTGTAAACTTTTATTCTTAAATATCTGTACATTTGAGAATAAATTAATCATCTCTTACTTTTTTTTTTGAAATCTTAAATATACTTAAATAAAAAATTGCAGTTTCTTTTGAAATGTTGAATTTTATTTCTTCAATCAATAAAATTCAATAAAATAAAGTTGTTCCACTTTTCAGAAGTGTATTAGCCCTACCCACGATTTCGCCGGTTAGCCGCCGGTTCGAATCCTGGTCAAGCCAGGCCCTTTGTGAGCACTCTCGGTGCTTGCAGCATATGGACCTTGATAGTGACAGTGTTAAGGATATCAGCAGATGCACAGTATCAATATACTACTGAAGTTAACCTGCAAGACGACAGCCAAATAACAAGTTAAAAATCAAATCATCATAATGGTAACTATCCATCGGGAAAGACTCAATATTCACAATGATGAACAGATTGTGAATGAAATTATATAACATAAAAAAAATAATCAAGAAAATATGTTGCTGTGGAAAGGGATTTTCAGTTTTGTGATTAAAAATTTGTTCCAGAATAACAAAGAAATATCGGATATCATTTGAATATTAGAATTCTATCCATCGTAAAAATTAAATAAAAACAAAAAGTTTGAATTTGAAATGTTCAGTACTAATTCTAGAAATAAATTAAATTAATATTAAATTTGATGTCAAAACTTGCTAGTAAATAGAAAATTGTTATGATTGAACAAAAATAATAACTAACTGAAAAAAATAAAAATATAATCTACATTGTTTTTAAATAAATCCAATTGTTTCTATTCACTAAATATTTGTATTCTCAGTTAATTAAGAAAAGATTTTGTATTTTAACTAAAAATTGATACAGACAAAATTTTCAATCTGTGCATTTTAATCAAATTTGCTTGTGTATAGAAACAAATATGAATGTATTTAATGAATTGAGTGTCGAAAAAGTTTTTAAACGAATCAAATTGTTTCCATTTTTATAAGAATTTTCATTTAATAAAAAAAGAAAATTAATAAACATTTTCAGTTTTTTTTTTGTGAAAAGAGTGGAATGAATATGAAAATAATAACATTTTAAAAATTCTCTCTTTATTATATTGACAATATCACAGCATTTTTGTTTACAACTTTAACAAGACAATTTTTGGATAAAATTTGATTACATGAATATAAACTAAAAAAAATAAGAAGTGAATTGATTAATCGTATGTTAGTTAAAAAATCAAAATTATCCTAAAAAATAGCGAATGAGTGAATACACTGAACTCATTATTAGAAGAGCTATGGAAAAACTGATATTTCTCGCAGTCCCGTTTATCGTTCTCGGTTTGGAAGTGGCGATGATTCGGTTAGCTTCTGGCAAGAGTGTGGTAATGATTGTTGTAACAGTGGAGTCAATTACAGTCGTTTCTTCGGTGTCTGAAACTATGGTCTTTCCTCCGTATTCAGAATTATCCTTAATCCATGGGATCAAGTTGGAGACGTCCGCGTAGATTCCCGGAAAATTCGGATTGGCGCATCCGTCTCCGGTTGAGACAACGCCGGTCAACAAACCGTTGCACAAGAGCGGACCTCCTGAGTCTCCCTGCAATGAAAACGTTTAAGTAAATAAAATATTATCTCGATATATTATCGATCCTTATCGATAATTCTTTTATTTGATGAACAATAGAGTGATCTAAATTTATACAAACTTGGCACGCGTCACGTTCTCCGGTTTTGTCACCGGCACACATCATGCTTTCCTTGATGGTGTCTCCACCATACAATTCATTGCACTTCTTTTTATTGACGATATCGACGTTGGCTGCCAGCAGGATTTCGCTCACGTTTTCCGAAGTCTACGAAATTTGTTAGAAATCATCGATTAAGAAGTCCACAGATTCTTATTCTTACGTGCTTCTCGACGCCCCAGCCGCTCACTACGCAAGTACCATGATCAAGATGATCCTCTCTTAAAGGTATGGTCGCTATTAAAGGATTTTCTTCAGTGGGAAAAGGTTCACTCAACTTCAATGTATACATTTAAATATTAATTAACAAAGAATAATATGAGAATTACTGCACTTACCTCGATGATGGCTACATCGTTGGTCATCAACTTCTTGTCGAAACCAGGGTGAACTGTGATGACAGAGGCGTTACGGTAGACACTTTTCTCTGTCATCGTCAAATTCAGTTGTCCCGCCACAACGCTAACAACGAACGGCGGCAAAATTCCGCCCCAAATGTAATACATGCAATGTGCAGCAGTTAAAACGTGCGACGGATCGATCAAAGAACCTCCGCAGAAATGATTATCATTGTAAGATCTCCTCAAGGACACCTGAGCCACGAAAATAGGTTAATCCGTATCAATAAATTATAAATATGTTAACTCACCTGAAACGGAAATTCCCCTTCGGACGCAGGTCGACCTCCGACGATCCGATTCTCCGTGCCATCAACTGAAACATCCAAATTACTTCATCGTCTCCACAACTTACAGCTTACAACTATTGATTGACTTTACCAATTTGCAGAGAGAACGTTACTATCAAGATTGGTATTATGCGAAACATCGTGTTCATATGACCGTTTATGTTCATTTGATGATCAGGCGTAAAGGATTCCGTCTTAAAGGCTTTCTATTATCTGCAATCTCTTATCAGTTGGCGATCATTGTCAGGTTGATACAACTTTATATTATTGTTATTCTCGGGCCATTATTTCCCTGAAACGAAACGAGGTTCGAGACGGTGCATCTCCTGTTTATCAATAAAATCGAAATTTCGATTGTTCGTGCTCACCCAGTCTCAATTGTTCAACTATTATTAGAACTTATTATCAATTAAACTTAACGATTAACTGTGTATATTTATACTTTACTATGAAATCGAACATTGCAAACCCATTTTTTTTTAAATGACATTGACATTGATTGTTATTGATAATTTCACTGCAATTAAATATAAAAATAATTTGTTAAAAAAACATATTCTTTCTTGAATTGCAAAGTACAATTTGTAATTTTCTTCACAAAAACAAGTTATTATATAATATTTCTATGTTTCACGCTCTTAGAAGTAATAAGCTGAAGTGGTGGCTTTAGAGCAAGAATATTACTAAAATTAATACGAAATTCGTTCTTAAATTTTCACTAAATTTACCAAATATACAAAAGTAAAGTGAAATTTAATAAATATGTATGAAATAATAGATTATTAATTAGAAACGTAAACAATATGTTACAGCATATGTTTAAAGTATCAATTTAAGTGCCTGGTTAAGTATACTGCACTTAATACTCACATAATATCTGGAACAGATAAAGTACTCAAATTTTCAAAATACGTTACTTTTGTTATACTCTCATATTAATAATTACAATTATTAACTTGAGAGTATCGACAACACGAAATAACCATTATAAATATGTTGCGCAATATTTAATAAAGTATGATTCATTAAGCTTAACAAATACTCAAGTGCAGTTATGATTACAATTTCGTCGATTCATAAATCTAAGTTGAACATGAAATTCTAATTGTGTTTAGTGTTTGTTAGGATTTATATCGTATGGATATAAAAATTATGTTAGTGATATATTAAGAATTATCATATTATCAATTGTTTCTGAGAATTTGTATTTATTTTTTTCTATTAATAATTTCTCTTTGATTCTTGCAATAATTACATATATCGATAGAGTAAGTTTTCTTTTTGAATTTATATCTATTTAATATCTACTGAAAAGATAATCATCTAGATATCTAGATTATGTGAGTGGTATTAAAAGTTATCGTAACATCGATTGTTTTTTTTATTGTAACAACTGAGAACTAAATTTAGATCAATTAATCTGACGTAAAATTATTAATAGAATACTAAAGTATTGAGAGTATTATTGTTTTATTAATAGTTTTATATTTTTTTGATAACAAAAATATTATGAACATAAAAGGTGCCTTTCTTTTTATCGTGTAGATGTTAATTGATCTTCAAATAAGCTGAATCTGTTAGTTTAAACAGTTTTCTGTAGTAATATTAAGTGGATGAAAGGAAATATGTAAATGTAAAATTACTTCTAACAAATATGTATGAAGTAGTTTTTGAATTTGAACGAATCGGTGTTTGCTGCATGTTATAATTTTGAACTAAAGGCGGGAAAAGGCGTCGTTCGTAGTTGTCCGTGTCCGGGCGCGATTTGAATCGATTTTGCAGGAATGCGCGTATAACGTAATGTTTGTTGCAGGCAGCGGCGATAAAGCGCTTTTAACAAAAACACTTTCCAAAATTAAATCATTCCATTTCCACGTACAAACGAAACCAAGAGGTGCTTTCGAACAATTCCAGCACGAAATGCGACCGGCGTACAACGATCGCAAAAGTCGACCTACTTTCCTGTAATCGGATTATATCACGGTCGGAATATACAACAGAATACAGGATGCTTCGGGATCTGCTGGAAGCACTTGTGGTGGTGTCGGAGAAGGCGGCCAACATCGCGAGAATATGTCGCCAGGACGACCATCTCTTCGGTTTATTGGTGCAAGAGAAGGAGGCGGACCAATCCAATCCGAGATTCGTGCAGGACTTCAAGACGCTGGCGGATGTCCTGATCCAGGAGACGGTGAAACACGACATAGGAAACGCTGTGAGTATACAAGTATAGATTAATGGAAAATGGCTCATATTTGTTTTATTTAGTTTCCGGTGTTGCGTGATAAGATTCACGGGGAGGAGGATAACGTGTTTTGCAATACTTTAGGAGAGGAAATCCGAGTGGAAATTCAAACATCTTCAGAGGCTACGGCCGAGTTATTGGAAAAAGTGTTGGATGGAGATGGAGCTGCCGCTCGGCTCTTGGCTAATGAAGTCCATCGTGAGATTAGCGCGTCAGGAATTCCCGAAATTCCATCGGGAATTCCCGCGGGAAACGTTGGAATCTGGATAGACCCCATAGGTATGCACCCATTGGTAATGTAATCGTCTAATTAACCTATCCGGTTAATGAAACTTCAGATTCTACTGCCGAGTACATAGGTGCGAAAGAAACGCGCACCGATTGCGGCGTCTCCGTTTCCGGGCTCTCGTGCGTCACCGTGCTTATCGGAGTCTACCAAATAGAAACCGGTCTGCCGATTCTGGGAATCGTCAATCAACCGTTCTCCGAGCTCGCCGAGGATAACAGGCGAGTACATAACAATCCTGCAGCTAGCTGTACAGGTTTTGAACGTTGCTTTAACAGATGGCGCGGCAGGTGCCACTGGGGAGTATCTTTGGATGATTTGAAGTTGTGCTCCGCGCAACCCACCCACCATCGAGGAAGCAAATTGGTCTGCTTGAGCTCCAGCGAGGATGCTGCGATTAAAGAGAAACTGGAGTCGAAGGGCTTCCGGCTAATCGAGGCGGCGGGCGCCGGTTACAAGATTTTGTGTACAATTACCGGATCCGCTGACGCCTACGTCTTGTCGAAGGGCTCCACTTACAAGTGGGACACATGCGGACCTCAGGCTGTACTTAAGAGTCTCGGTGGAGATGTGGTGCAGTACTCGCAAGCGCTCGAAGATAACTTAATTAGCGTCAATTATCCGACTGATTATGAAAATAAGCTGGAGAGCTGCTGCAACAGGAGCGGCCTTATCGCCTACCGCGATCCCAGCATCCTCCAGGACATCTACGATGCACTGAAAGCCTGAATTACTTAATGAACCTTAATAAAGATAATATAGAAAGCCTCAATCGTAATTCCTCTTCTTCCATAACACCATCCGGCATCCCTCTACATCAAATCGCGGAATGGTCGTAAAAATTAATCTGTTTTCTTTTCCAGAGCGAAAAATATTTACGACTCTCTGTCGATGATGAACGTTTATGGTCGAAGTAAGTTTTGAAAATTGCTTGTTGTGCAAAGAACAGAACCTCCGTCGAGAACCCGCGAGACTCTCCTTCTGTTGGCGATAACTTTAATGGCGAAAATAAAATCGCGCCGTTTCGATATCGGAAATTTCCGGTGCAGAAACTAATGAAAAATTATAATCGGTCAATTTGTAATCATTCTGGTGGATTTAATAATAACTGATATATTTATATGTTTTTATATAAAACTACTATAAAATAATTGTTGCTGTGACCTACAACTATCATTTGAATTCAACTATTTTGTTATATGTCAACTATGAAATATTTAAATTATTAATAAAATTTATAAATTCTGATTATTTTGTTTATTTTCATTACATGGGAAATCTAAATATGAATTAATTTAATGTTGAAAATTCTTTTAATTTAATTTTAAATTAATTAAAATATTTAAAGTAAATTAATATTTATTTTAAATTTTGTTAAAACACATTTTAATTAAATTAATACACAGTTTGATAAATAATTAGTTTTTATAATATAAAGTTATACTTAGGTTATTACAAAAAAAAAAAGGTAATTAATTGAAATTTAACCAATGTGTTAATAGGATATGGGAACATTCATTCATAAACGGAATACACTTGAAAAATACTATTTACTATGAGCCTGTAGGAATGCAGCAAAAAATTGCAGACGCATCGTTTCTCGGAAGTCTGCACAAAAACTATGAATAAAACCAAACAAACAAAGAATGAAATGTTGTAAAAGGTGTGTAAACATTAGGTCTAGACGTTGACTAGTCTAGATTAGAAGTAACAACAACAAAAAACTGCATATTTTATGTTTTCGTAAATTTTGTTCATATTTCATTTATTACACGGGAATGGTAATAGCTACTGATTTAGTAGGAAGGTCATAGTTTACATTTAATGTAAAATTAACTGAGCAACGTGTGTAGTTATCAAGTAATTCATTAAAATATAATAACGTGGAAAATAATTGAAAACCGCCGTATCTTAGAAAGTAATTAATATTAGTTAACAGTAATTATATCATAATATACGCTATAGAATACCCGTACTTATGTAACTATGAAATATGTAAAAAGTTCTATAATTTTCGAGGTCTCAAACATATTTTCTAAAAAAAACATGTCAATAGTTGTTCGATGATAATTTATTAAAAAATATTCCACTAATTGAACCATAAATACTTTGAACATCATTATTAACAGCTATAATGGTGACCAACTGCAATTCTGATGAAAAGCAATTTCGAATTTAGTGGTAATGAAAACTTTTGCAAACGGGAATGGAGGTAGCGTAGTGATTTAATTAAAGCCAACAACGACAACAACAAAAACCAAAAAAGTAGAATTGTCGAACGCGTATTTAAAATACATATATTATTTATTAATTGACGTGGGCCGCAGCAATTTCGCCCTCTACTCCCACGCTAATGTCACTTTTTAATTGTTTCCAGTTTAAAATCCGAACCGAACGCGGAGATTTAATGAACGCCCCAGCAAAATTTTGCAAACCCCCTCTCCCCTCCAAAACCACATGCAAATGATTATTATTAATTAATAAATACAAAACGGAAAAAAAATGTTTAAATCGCATGCGAAACTCGATTCCATAAATAATTGCTGCACTTGCAGCAGTAAATATTTTGCAAAGATGTACTTGTTCCCTCGCATTTTACAATATTCAGTGGATTTTGTAGGGATGGATGTGTTTGCGCTTTGGGAGCTTAAATAAAATAAAATTTTATGTTTTCCAAATGGTGCGTTAAAGTTACGGGTCACATAATCCTTCATATTTCATAAAGCTCGAAAACATAGGCATAGAAGGATGAAGGAGAAAAATTAATATGAAATAAAAAAAAAAAACAGGAAGCGGAACTAAAACATATTATAAATAAAGAGCGTTTCAGCGAAACTTTTAGGCTCTCTCTACAGTTTTCGGTGCGCTCCGTGTGTTTTTGTAAATAATCAACTTTCTAATCTGGTTACGAAGTGCAACGAAATGTGATTACAACAAAGCCTTCTACCACTGTCCCTGTCTCCGGCGTTCTCCCCCGTCTCCTCCCTCGGTTTTGAAATTAATTAATCGGGAAGTTTGTTTACTCTACTCTACTCCACTCCTCTCCTTCTCTCTCTCATACGAATATACCGCATCGCTCCGACCATGTGTATAGAAAATATTTTAGGTTTCTGAAGAAAGTTTCGGCGTTAATTACTGATGTCATCCAAGATAAGTGCCTCAGTGTGGAGGATTTTATTTCCCCAGGGAAGTCCGCATTTCCTGTCTCTCTCTCTCTCTGTCTCTCCCGTACACGTGCTTTTCCTCTCGACCTGTCCACCTATGCACAAAGCTCCGATTTAGGTATGAAAAGGGGAGACAGGAGTTTCCAAAGGCCGGAGATTAAAAACGGTCATTATTTATTAATCCTCATGTTTTCATTAAACGGATTGCACCAAAAGTCCGGATTAAAGCTCACGTTAATACTGCATAACGATTCGTACACATTACACTACATGTTTCTGTTTGTGATACTTAAATATTTTAAATATTTCAAGGCCTACTGACAGATTGGTCCTGTCATTCGTTCGTCTGCTACAAACTGTCAAAAATGTCAACGCCGAAAGTACACCATTTAATAATACTTGAATCAATTAATACGTCATAATTTAACAAATTGTTGATGTCATTCGTTCGTCTGCTACTAGCTGCAAAAATGTCAACTCTGAAAGTGCACCATATAACAATAGTTAAAACAATTAACCCTTTCCAGCTCAGTGATTCCAAATTGAATTATTAATTTTAAATTCAATGTTGTCTTTCGACGATTCAAACTGTTGGCAGCAACTAATGTGAATTGAAGTTAGATGTATTTTTAACAGTACGTAATGCTGAATAATGAAAAAATCAGGATGTTTTTTTATGATTAAATAAGTGCTTTTATAAAAATTGAAAAAAAAAATTGAAAAAAAAATTGGACTGGAAAGGGTTAATACATCATAATTTAAAAGATTGGTGCTGTCATTCTTTTGTTTGCTATAAGCTGTCAAAAATGTCAAAGTCGAAAGTGCATACAATACAATAACACTTAAATTAATTAATACATCAAAATTTGAAAGTCTACTGACATAATAGTGCTGTCATTCGTTAATCTGCTACGAGCTGTCAAAAATGTCAACGCTGAAAGTGCATTATATAAATATTAAATTAGGTTTATCCGTTGACGTGACATTGATAATAGCTAATTAGTAAGTAATTAACTAATGAAGTATTTTGTACTCGAATAATTATGATTAAGCCCTGACAAGGAATTTGTGCAACAATTATAAAACACTACAAAAGCAATTGGATTTCGATCAAAACGCAGTTAAAATCTCTCTATTTGTTTCATACTAAACAATACTATAACAATAAAAAAAATAAATGAAATTCCAATTTGATAAAGCCATTGTTTGTCTTTTTGCACAACTAAACAATCGATATGTTAAGAGTTTACTGTAATAGCATTCGACCCTTTTATTGAAATGGGAATGAGAGGAATAACAGCAACAACAAAAAAAGGAATGCACACACACACACACATAATTTAATCAAAAGGTGAATTGATTTCCCTAGTCGGATTGTAAATTCACCTACAAAAAAAACGAAATTAATTAATTATCCGAAATTCGTCTTCTCTATATATTCGCATTTTTTTTTCTTGTTGTTCATTTTCGGAGCGTTTTGTAATTGATTTACTAAGGGCAGAAACAATAACAAAAAAAAAGTATATGTGGAAAAAAACAGTAAAGGTGGATCGAGAAGCAGGGCTGCAGCAAAACTAATTAGTTGCCTTTTCATCCAGCACTTTTTTTTATAAATTCTATTCCCGGTCGCGGCAAAGCGCAGGAAGGGAAAGACTAATCCCGTTTTCAGCGTTGCGATAAACCAGATTAAATTGCAGTTTAAATGCATTCATTTGGGATTAGGATTTTTTCTTAGTTAGTGCACGTATTTCGAATTCACAATTAAACTATTTGCTTTCCACCATCGTTCGTTCTCATTTCATAAACAGCTTTTTTCAGTTTTCATAAGCGTGGTTTAGCTAATTCTGTTTTAAGACCGTAATTTCAGTAATCTTGGCTAACTATTTTCTTTCTTGTTTGCAATAGGTGTAAAGTTTGCGTAATAGTTACAGTTTATTGATAATTGAAAAGCAAATTAATTAAAAAATCATTTAATATCAAATTTAAATAAATCAAAATTTCTCAACCTATGGGTCGCTTTTTATTTCTAATGGGTCGCTGATCATGACAGCTGTCTAATTCCTTCAAAGTGTCAAAGTGTTACAAAATGCTTTTAATATTGTTTATTTTCAGATTTTTTAATGGGTCGTGGAATGGCAACAGTCAAAGTGATAAAAAAATATGTTATAAAAAATTTGGTATCTTTTCTTTAGTTATACAAGTAACTAGGTTTTAATTTGCTTTTAATAGTGGTTATTTTCAACTGTCTCCTATTCTAAACCAGCGTTTCTAAACCTGTGGGTACCATATTACTTTTAATGGGTCGCAAAATGATAGGTGTCAAATTTTGCCAAAGTGTCAAAAATAAATTATGTTATATACAATTAGGTAAGTAACAAGTAAGTAGGTTAAAATTTGGTAATTGGAGAAAATCTCGATCAGAGTAATTATGCAGGATTTGATAATTTAATCTGATGATCGTCGGTTTGAGTTTGGAGCCAAGTTTGGAATGGCGGTTTGCGCAATATCAAAGATAATTGTTAATATAAGCCGCGTCTTCTCGTAAGCAACTTTGGCTTAAGTAAAACCGATCGGCACTGTTTAGGTACACACACAGTGGATGCAGGATATGATGCAATTAAGAAGGATCCGTTCCGAGGAGGAACTTTTGGAAATCTTCATTAACCGTTGCCAGTTGTTTCGTGGGGGATTTAAGGTGATGTTTAGGGTTATTCGTTTCAGGCGTGCGGTTGTACGGGGGTGATGGGCCCTAACAATCGGTTCGGAAAGTTCACCGTAATTTCTGAAATCGTAAAATAAACGGTAATGATTATGTTACACGCGGCGGTTATGGTTCCTGGACCGAAATTGGCGGGTAATGCGATCTGGGTGAAGAGAAGGCGGTGGCGGCGGCACACGCATATTACATCATCGCGGGGATTCCCCTCCTCAACAAACCTACATTGCGGAATACATTCGCATCGGATCCTCCTCTGAAAACGATTCTCTGTCACGATCCCATTCTTATTTTTACTTATATTTCATACGTGCCCATTACAAGTCTCTCCACCCCCGCTTCTTCTCTTCCATTCCCGTCGTCGTATCTTCCGCACATACACCGCACACTTCCTTTACAAAACCTGCATGAAATAACCAAATAGGAAAGCGGAAAAACGAGGGTGCAGACGAAATGAAATGAAGGGAACAAGAAAAAGTAGGAAAAAAAAACTTCAGAGAAATATTGCAAAATCGATTTTCCGCGAAAACGATAGTCCGGGACGACGTCGTACATTTCTTCATTGTATCTCTCAGGGAGGAAGCTCGAAGATAAAAAGTAAGCATAATTTATTTGAGATTTCGTCCTCTGGCACCATCGGGTATTGCCTCCCCCCGCCAACCATTTCGGAACATTGCATAACAAAGAGTTGAATTGCCATTTCGAAGGATATAATTTATGAAAGATATTTGTTCCGCTCCAAGTGGAAAATCGCACAGAAAATTGTTCTTTCTCAACTTGCGCTCATAATAATTGCATTTTATCGAATATATACAACAAAAATTCATTAAACACATTAAATGACAAGTTTGACTACAATAATGAAAGAAAGAATTGAAATTTACACTTTTCAGAGAAAGAAAATTACACTTTATTATTATTATTTAGACGAAAAAAAACTTATAGAAATTCCTTTAAACTCTATATGATATGATATATCCAATACAAAAGGTCACAGAACAAAACTTCCAATCCATTGGATGTGTGAAGGTCGATAAGCACCAGTAAAATAGTAATAATGAATTAAAAATGATATGACAGATGTCAATTGACATGTATCATTAATCAGAACTATTATGTCAGAAAACTCGATTGACAGTTGAAATTATATGCTTCGCACATTTAAAGACCTTGGATTTGCAGAGTTTGATAGGCACCAGTAGGTGGCAAAAATAGTAATCATTAATTATATGACCGATATCAAGTGACTTAATCTGCAAACTGAACTAGCCGTTGATAATATTATGTTTTGTAAAGAGTGGTTGTTATACCTAACTGATTTTTATGTCATCCATATGATGTAATAATGACGTAAAATATGTCATCAATTTCGAATTGACAGCTTGTCTCATGACGCAATGCGTCGCACACTATTAACATTAAAAAAGTGAATTCATCAATTTTATTGTAACTTAATTTTAAACAAAGTTTTGTAAGTAAAATTAAAGTATCTATCTTTTAGAGATATTTGACAATTTAATGACGTTTTCTGCGTTGCCAAATTTTGTTTAAATTCACGTGTATTGCGTTACTCCCATCTATATTTGTATCTTATATTATACAAGGTGCGCAAAATTATTCATGTCAAAAAGTGGGGATGGGGCGCAAAATATGAAAGAAGAACCGCTGATTAAAAACACTAATTATAAAACGTTAATTTAAGATTAAGAAAAAAATATTTATTTATATACGAAATACATTAATTAATTTAGAAAAACAATTATTAATTTTGTATGTAAATCTTATATTGAAAAGTAATTAAAATAATAATTATCTTTTTCAAAAAAACTGCGTTTATTATTAATAATACATTTATTGCAACGAATTAAAAAGAAGAAGGACTTTTGATCATAAGACTATTTTAGAAAGTGTTTGTATAATAATAATAAAAAACTTTTTTGAAAAACTACTCTTTTTTTATTGCATATAGCTGCTAATTTTAGGTCAATCACTACTCTAATGTTTTAACTTCCTATCAAAATTATTATTACGAGTAAATGCTCAAATTCCGAATGAAACTAACAATCAATTAGAATTTCCCATGAGTTCTTTAATAAGTGAAGATGATATAGAAGTCAATAAAAGATTGGATATGTAGGATGACGAGAATTCTTCTGTTTACGGCGATGCTTGATGGTTCATGATAACAATGCAAATAATGTTTTACGGTTTTAAAAGTCAGATTACATGGAAATATTACAAATTCGTGGAAATATAACGAAAATGAATGAAAAACTAATTTTAAATTAATAATTTCTGTATATTAATAAATTGATATTAAGTTTTTAAAGCAAATAACAACAATGTTGAATTAACAGTGCTTTTCAATTACTATCCTTAAAGTTCCCAAATGAACACTGATAATCAGTGTTTCACTGTGTTAACTAACTGTAAATACCCAAAAAGCTTTAAACGCAAGATACAGAAATGACACAGTCTACGATCTTAATTAAATAAAGTATAGTAAATTATACCATGAAAATGTGTCATAATTAATTGTAATACAGATGATTAATATTACATTATTATATTATACATTTTTATATATTTGCATCTTACAGAATTTAATGTGTTGTAATTTAGACAATTTTTATTTACACACAAACTTACAAATATCTAGTATACAATTAATTTTGTTTATTTTAATTAAAATCAATAAAGAATTTATGTTCCGGACAATTTGTTACAATAATTAATATAATTACAAGAAAGAATTGTACAATTGTACGAAGCTTGTCTTCGTTTCCAAAATAATATCCTTTCGGTTGCCGGTCCCCCTCAACCACAATTTAGATAGTTGCGATCTCATTGTCGTCTCTCACTCGTTTATCTTGAAAACATTCAGAAATTTTTTGTTTGCAAAATAATTTTTATCAGTTGAAATAGCAGGTTCTTGTGGTGTTTTGAAGACCTCGGCACTGCCATCTTTGGTTTTCTTTGTAGTAGTTTTTCTGGAACCTGTGACTTCCGAAGGGCAAGAAGATGAATCGGTGCTCTCTGTCTACCGTTCCATCGTCCAATTATATATTGCAATAACACAGCACACACTCGATTCCCCAAACGTAGCCAAAAAACAGAAATAACTTATCACTAGTCAGTCTGCTATCAACACTGCTATACTGCTCCGTGTCTTCAATCATCATACGACTTTGATAATAGTATTTACTAGATAAACGCCAAGTATACACTACACAGTGAAATTTAAAGACGAATCGAATAAGATGGTATTGAAAAAACTCAGTTCTGATGGAACATAATATGCAATGGAAGCTGCACGAAATTTGTACGGACGACGGTTAAAAAATAGTAATGTATGCTATGAAATGCTAAGTTTGTTAAATGACCAACGACCAGAGGATACGAAATACAATCATTGCGGAGAGGCGAGTTAACGATATTCTATCCGCAATTAATTATAATACAGAATGTTTAACATGGGAGTCTTCAAAAAAGAAAATGAAAATGGACGTGCCAATAATACCGGTATTTTGTGCTAAGAGAAACATTCTTAATCCAATAAAAAATCACCATTTGAAGATAACGGCATATCTCACCATACAACAACGGCACCGAAAATGGTCATCCAGAGTATTTTAAAACATTTCTTCTGATGATAAATCCAATAAATCTAATTGAAACAAAGACGACGACAATGATTATACGAAGGCAAAGGCAGATACCTTCGGAAATATATCACGATCCAGCCACGACACAAGAAAGAGGACATCCATAAATTCACAACGATGATGACCACGCGAAGGCAAAATTAAAGGAATAAGCAAGGAAGAGGACAGATTCAAAATTATTGTTTTTTTTTTCACTAATTTTTTAATAAATAATTTTAAATCAAACAAATTCTATTTCTTTTTATTTCAATAACCAATTTTCTTTCCATACAATTGAGCCGTTATTTTAGAAAATGGTATAAGTCCAAGTTTAGAAAAAAAAAATAATTACTACCACTTAAAAAACGGTTAATATGTTTTTATTGAAAGTGGTATAAGTCCATTTGGATCTAATAAAAAACGTTTATTTTCTTTAACAAATTTAATAATTATTATTGCATAACATCACACATTGATTATACCACTTTCAAAAATAATGCATATAATAGTTGAGATTTTTTAAAAATAGATATAGCTATTTCATCATTCAATTGGAAGCTGAATGTCTCGACTTTCCAGCGAGCCTACTGACATTTCGTGCTGTCTCCGAGTCGCCTGCTACGAGCTGTAAAAATTGGGAAAAAAAGTGTATAGGATTTTCTTAAAAATATTTACATCGGTTTTTAATTAATTTGTTAATATTACGTGGTTTATTAATAAATTTAATATATTTACATGTTTTTTTTCCGATTCTTTCAGTTTTTCATGAATTTCTCGACAATCCCGACAATAAACTTTATATAATCTGATAGATTTAAATTAATGTAGAATTGGAGAATGTTTTTCAGGGTTGTATCTAGCTGAAAAAGGTATTTAGGAGAAAACCCTGAATACAAAAAAGTCACCGCTGCTGCGTACAGAAAAAAAACTTCTATTTTTTTTTCTCTGCGTTCTCCGTAAAATCAGATGAATTATTCGCAAAATACGACTGGGATTTAGCTTGTTCCATTTTTGCGTTTATCAATAAAACGTGGGATGGGATTGGGATACGGCGACCGGTATGCAGACGGACAAAAAGCCCCGCGCCTGGAATGAATTGCATTGCATCCTGCATTAATTTATCATGGATGTGTGTACTATCCTGGACGGTACATTTTTTTTATATTATTATCCTGCTGGATATGTGAACGTAATCCCGAGGCGGCGCCGCAGCAGCAGCAGCATCCTGCAGAGCCCTTTTCGGGTATCGTGAGCCACGCATTCAGATTAAATTCGCCGCACAGACAACTTTAGAATTCTCATTTTCGTGACCTGTTTGGTGGGATGAGGAGGAGGAGGATGTGAAGAGGGAAATGGTCGAAGGGGGTGGCAGTTGAGGACCGCAAAGGGGGGTCAAAAGGGGTGTCGGACGACGGGGCTTTGCGCCGAATTAATACCGGCCATAAACCATTGTATTTGTATTATATAATCTGCATACATTTAAGGGCGGAGATTATAAATGGTAGCAGTCCGGTGCTCCGGTTCCCTCCTGCAAAATTAATTCCGCGAAAACAAAACGCGGGCGAATTGAATATTTTACCTTATCCGATCGTAAAGCCCGGATGTCGTCGTACCCCGCGCCGTTTCATCCGGCACGCAAACCAAACAGAAATTATTTAATCCCGACCGTCTCTCTCACTTATACATATTTTTCTTGAATTTCAAATCAAACATTGCTTGCATATGCATAACATTCACACTGAAAGAATAAAAAAGTAACAGTTGTTACTTATTTCACCATTAATCAATGTGTACATTCAATTAACAATAAGAAAAACTTCTTGAAAATTGTATCATTTCACGTTTCTTTAATTTTATAAAATGTCTCAGCATTCAGTCGACTCAAAGTAAACTTACTTACTATTGACTATATCTCTAAAAAAAAAACTTCTTGAAAATTGTGTTATTTCACGTTTCTTTAACGTATCAATTTGGATGTTCAATTATCACCAAGAAAATTATTAAAATTTGTGTGTTTTTCCTATAGAACTCAGTCAATTTCATAAAATGTCTCTTTTTCAAATAAAATTAAGCATTTAGTCGACTCCTAGTAAACTTGTTAAAATGTAATATTCATAGAATTAATAATTGTAGTTAAATTCAACTAACAAGTTCGTCGTGGACAGCGCACGTGTATTGTGTGCGCTTCCGATACTCGTTCGATTTTTGGTTTGATGGCGTCCTCTCTGAGAGAGGTCGTCTTGTTAGAGATGGCATCTTAGTGCCAGTATTCTTGTGATACAACGATAAGGAGAAGACATCGGTAAACTTTAAATCAAAACCATAATTAAGCAGAGAATAACCGTGAGGATGACTTGATGTTTCATTTGGAACGCAAATTGACAAAAACTTATCTTCTGTTAAAAACCGAACATCGACGCTATCAGTTACCACTTTCTGTAAGGAGTAAACCTTCTCAAGTCGAGTTCGTCGTGGATAGCGCACGTGTTTTGTGTGCGCTCCCGATGCTCGTTCGATTTTTGGTTTGATAGCGTCCTCTCTGCGAGAGATCGTCTTGTTAGAGATGGCATATTAGTGGCAGTATTCTTTTGATACAACGATAAGGAGAAGACATCGGTAAACTTTATATTAAAACCATAATTAAGCAGAGAACAACCGTGAAGATGACTTGCTGTTTCATTTGGAACGCAAATTGACAAAAAATATCTTCTGTTAAAAACCGGGCTCGAACGTCGAAGCTATCAGTTACTACTTTTTGTAAGGAGTAAATCTTCTCAAGTCGAGTTCGTCGTGGAAAGCGCACGTGTTTTGTGTGCGCTCCCGATACTCGTTCGATTTTTGGTTTGATGGCGTCCTCTCTGTGAGAGATCGTCTTGTTAGAGATGGCATATTAGTGGCAGTATTCTTTTGATACAACGATAAGGAGAAGACATCGGTAAACTTTATATTAAAACCATAATTAAGCAGAGAACGACCGTGAAGAAGACTTGCTGTTTCATTTGGAACGCAAATTGACAAAATATATCTTCTGTTAAAAACCGAGCTCGAACGTCGAGGCTATGAGTTACCACTTTTTGTAAGGAGTAAACCTTCTCAAAAATCTGAAACCCAAAGTGTTTTCCGTACTGTGCTGATAGGTACATGGTCCTGTAATAGTGGGTCTTGGATGGTAGCCTTCGGATACCTGCTCTGCTGCAGTTGACATCTTTTCCGAGCCTACTCGCGGGTTATAAATGAATAACCTAATGAAGAAAACAGTAATGTTGTCACCTCCAAAAACGGGAAAAATTATTGATTTGGAGACGGTGCTATTACAACCCCGGTTCCTTATCAATAAAAAAAATCGATGACACTTATTTCGACAAGATAACTCCGTTCTTAATTGAAAAGATCATCTATGAAATAATTGAAGAAGTAAAGTCGGTAAAGAAAATAAGGGAATGACTATTAGTAGAAGTCTCCACTAACAAATAATCTGACAGACTAGTAAAGTTAACAACTTTCGGAGATCTGGAGGTAGAAGTAATTCCGCATAAAACGCTAAATCTTAACAAAGGAGTAATATACTGTGCTGACTTACTCAATTGTACGGAAGATGAAATACTAGAGGAGTTGAAAGAAAAGAACGTTACAGAGGTGCGAAGAATCAAACAGAAGAGAGATGGTGAATTGAAGGACATTCCTTCTCTTATTATTATTACATTTAAAACTCCGGAGATACCTAAAAAACTTAGAACTTAATTTTACATCTTAGAGGTACGGCCATTCATACCAAGCCCCTTAAGGTGTTTCAGATGCCAACAGTTTGGGCAGAGCGCAGTGAGATGTATGAGCGAACAAATCTGCATTTGCGGTAAACCTCCCTGTGAAGAGTGGTTCAAATGTGTTAACTGTGGTGGAGACCACTTGGTCAGAAACTCAAAATGACCAAAATACTTACAGGAAGCAGAAATTCAGAGAATCAATACAATTGAAAAAATCCCGTACTATGAAGCAAAAAAAAAAGATCTCTACTGTCATGAATAGCAACAAATCGTATGCACGTATAACTTCGTCTCTGGCCCCCACTTTGACGATTGAGGGCTTGATCTTAATGTCATTACCGCTGCCTTGGTCCTGCTGGTGGTCCAGGTATTAAAACAAGAATTAAACATCACTCCGACTAACGCACCGACGCCTGAGCCTGTGGCGGTGGACCCACCAGCTGCTCCACGATGGACGTTGGCGCCTTGTGTCAGCGAACTGAAAAGGTTACGGTGATGATTTAGTTTTTCATGACCTATCAGATAATATCGATATAGCATTAGAGGACTTCATTGACAGCATTACACGATCTGCTGAAATTAATATCTTCAGAACAAGGAGCCGATCGTTTAGAAGGTCGGTGCCTTGGTGGAATGAACACGTTAGTGAGGCAATCAGTTTGAAGAAGAAAGCACTGAACAAATTTAAGAAGCATCCTAAAAACGAAAATCTCGCTCATTAGTGCTAATCTTGCTCAGTAAAAAAAATCATGGGAGAATTATGTGTCCACCATAACCCCCGAAACTTCGCTGTCAGAGGTATGGCGGAGAGTGGGAGTTATCTCGGGAAAGTCACGATCAGCTGCGACTCCTATAGTTACCCACAACGGTCACATGTACTCAGATCCAATGGAAGTGACTGAAATACCTGCAAAGCAGTTCTCGTCCAGCAGCAGTGATTCCAACTACAATCCCGATTTCCTGTGCAAAAAACCAATGCTCGAGGTTGCTCTCGACTTCGCTGATGTTCTGAACCAACAATACTATTGGTCTTTCTCTGAGGTAGAGTTATCTGCTGCTATTAAAGTATTCAGGCAACGCGCCGGGCATAGACGATGTGCCAAGGGTTCTGTTCAGGAGAATACCGCGGCATGGAATGGCATGACACTTAGAAATATACAATCTCATTTGGATGAGAGGAATCTACCCTGAGACGTGGAGAGAAGCCAATTAATAATAAGAAAAACTTCTTGAAAAATGTATAATTTCAAGTTTTCTTTATGTATCAATTTTGATGTTCACTTAACACTAAGAAAATGATTCAAATTCGTGAGTTTTTCATATAGAACATAATCAATTTTATAAATTAATGAATATAATTAATTTGTGAAAATTGTTATATATATTTATTTAACAAATGATTCTTAGTACTTTATATACAACAACTTTTAAATTGTTGTGACACAATCGTTTCTGATTTTCTATATATTTACGTAAACTATGAATATGAATTGCTGGATTGGCATAATTGTAATCATACATTAAATTAATCACATTAATTGTACTGTTCCTGCTGTGCCGAGACACTAATATTTTTGTCGCTCACTGTAATGATTGTTATTTAACGCAGTTTATTCACCATTTCGAATTTGTAAATAATGGATAACAAATGTGACCGATTTTCCCAAACAAATCATGAATATTAATTATTAATATTCATCTTCACCGACGAATCGATCGTTGATGCACGTTCTATTACATTATCATTAATACACGCGAAAACCGACAAAACCGCAAATCCATTAAAAAATACGGTAATAATTGTTATAACTCTTGAAATAATCAGTATAATACACAGTAAACATTATGATTTGTTATAACAATTTTGTTTAATATTTGTTATTATGCTTTTATCCCAAATGTTTACGTAATTATATTTGTTTGCATCAATGTATGATTTGTGGGTTTGAAAATATTATTTATTTAATTTATTCTAAATAAATTGAACCGATTTAATACCACTTTCCGCAATCGTAATGGAAATAATAAAATCGAGGGTTATTTTTTTAATAAAATAAATAATATAAATTAATCGTCGGATTTCCAATATCAATTACTATAAAATTGATGCATGATTATTTGTTTTTAATAAAATTTAATTTCATTGATAATTGATTTATTTAAAGTAGAATATTTTAATAATAATTATTTACCAACGTGTTTAATTATACGATACACTGAAAATTGTATGGAAAGAAAATTGGTTATTGAAATAAAAAGAAATAGGATTTGTTTGATTTAAAATGATTTATTAAAAAATTAGTGAAAAAACAATAATTTGAATCTGTCCTCATCTCTGCATGGTCATCATCGACGAGAATTTATGGATCTCCTCTTTCTGGTGTCGTGGCTGGATCGCGAGATCTTTCCGAAGGTATTTGCCTTTGCCTTCATATGATCATCATCATCATCTATGGGTGTCCTCTTTCAATAAGATTTATTGGCTTCATCGTCAGAAGAAATTTTTCATGATTTTGAAACTATTCTGGATGACCATTTTTCGATGCCGTTGTTGTATCTTTATCTTCGAATGGTCGACGTGATTTTTTATTGCATTATGCATGTTTGTGATTCCTTTTGCCTCTTATCACAAAATCCCGGTATTATTGGAACGTCCATTTTCATTTTCTTTTTTGAAGGCTCCCATGATAAAATTTCTGTACTATAATTAATTGCGGGCAGAGTACCGTTAGCTCGCCTCTCCGCACTGATTGTACTTTGTATCCTCGGGTCTTTTGTCATTGCCTCATTTGACAAACTTAACATTTCGTAGCATACACTACTATTTTTTACTCTTCCGTCGTCCGTACAAATTTCATGCAACTTCCATTGCATATTATGTTGCATCATGTTTTCAGTTGTGAAATGTATATTACCAATTACTTCTAAGCAAAAGAAAGATTTTCGTACTGCACCTATCGTCGTTGAAGAACTACTGATTTATTTTTTGCATTTAATCCCTTCAGTATGCATTATAAGGTAGCAAAAGGTATAAACAAATTGGAAAGTAGAGTGGGAATTTACCTAAAATTATCAGATAGTTGCAATAAAGAAAGGTAGTTTTTCAAAAAAGTTGTCTATTGTTTATTGGCCACTATAAAATAGTTTTATTGTCAAAAGCCCCTTTCTGCAATTCTTCTTTTTTTTATGTATCTTGCAGTATTTTTGAAATATACTTTCATTTTTGCATACTAAATTCATAATTTTGTTTTTCTAATATAATTAGAAGTATTACGTCTCAAAATACTGAGACGTATACACTGAAAAAAATAATTTTATAATTTTACACTAAAGTTTGTAAAAGAAAACAATGCTCAATGCGCATGAAGTATTATTAAGACTTATAATGTAAATTATTACAAAATTAAATTAGTTTCATTAAATAAAAATAATAAGAAATAAGTTTAATTTGAAATTATTTATTAAAAATATAATCAATTTACATATTATAATTTATTTATGTTCACTTTAGCATGGACCATCAAGCATCACCGAAAAGAGAAATATTCTCGTCATTTTACATCTCCAATCCTTGATCGACTTCTATATTATCTTCACTTATTAACGAACTCATGGGATGTTCTAATTGATTGTTACTTTCATTGGTTACTAATCTTGTAGTGTATTCCGACTTTGAGCTTCTCCTAATGATAATTTGAATAGAAGGTTTATTCACCATCATACTATCGTCATCATCATCTAAACTCTTAAATCCACTGGATAATATTTTTTTCTTATTATATTTTCATTTTCAAGTTTTATTTGATGTGGACCTTCTCACAGTGTATTGCGATGTTGGTCTTTCTTTTAAAGATCAGTTTAAGACTTGGTTTATTAACTTTCTGTTTGTCATTGAAACTCACCTCCTCATTATTGCTGTATTTATAATTTTTCAGTGCAACATCTCTGAAATTATACATACCTTTCCTTTCATTGTTTAATTGTACAGGCTGAACAGTGTACACATAATTTGAACGTTTTCTGCTAATTTTCTATATGATAGGAGAGTTGTTTAAGGAATTCATTTTTTGAATTTTACTTGTGAGTGTAATTTTGTAGTACTTTAGCTATGCTTTCTGAAGTAATAATGATTTCATTTTGGAAATTATCTTTCTACATACAAAATGTACTGATCATGAAATATCAGAAGGTATTAGCAAATTCAAATTTGGGGTAGGGGTTGACCCAAATTAACAGGTAGTTGCAGATTTCGCTTTAAATTTTTGTAGTGCTGTGCTGTATATTAAAATATTTAGTTTTATTGTATCCTTACTGTTACAGTAGTATACAATTTTATTATCATATAGATATTAATTATACGATATACTGAAAATTGTATGGAAAGAAAATTGGTTATTATAATAAAAAGAAATAGAATTTGTTTGATTTAAAATTATTTATTAAAAATTAGTGAAAAAACAAAAACAATAATTTTGAATCTGTCCTCTTCTTTGCATGGTCATCATCGTCGAGAATTTATGGATCTCCTCTTTCTGGTGTCGTGGCTGGATCGCGAGATCTTTCCGAAGGTATTTGCCTTTGCCTTCATATGATCATCATCATCATCTATGGGTGTCCTCTTTCAATAAGATTTATTGGCTTCATCGTCAGAAGAAATTTTTCATAATTTTGAA
>NW_017096205.1:0-50206 GCF_001412225.1 Nicrophorus vespilloides | reverse complement strand
TACAACTACTACAACTACTACAACTACTACAACTACTGTAGTTGTAGTAGTTGTAGTAGTTGGTATTCCACAAAAACTTAGATGAACACTGGTCTTTCAAATTATAACATACTTAAAAGAATTTATTGCTGTTAAAGTTTCGACGTTTATTATTTCTATTTTTGTACGTACATTTATTTCCCTCTTTCTAGTATTCTCGAAAATAAGCTTTGCGCGGAGCGTGAATTGCGTTATTTACAGTTGCGAAACAAACATTTCGATTTTGAAGCTAAAACATTGACTTAAAACTTTAAAGCGCGCTTGTAGTTTGGACGGCTATAAAGTAGCATAAGCGGATTTCTAGAGCGTTCCCAAAGTAAAGATCAAATATACTCGCCGAACGACGGAAGTCAGTCCTAAATTAAAAGTACACGATTAAAACGGGCGAAATAATAAACCTCTCGCATGCATACAAAAATGCATGAGCTATTTAGTTACCGTTCGCTGAATATATATTTACTATTGAAAAGTTTGTAGCCATATATTTATTTATTTGTATTTACATATATTTTTATGGACATATTTGTATAGGTTTAATCCTATACTAATTATGGTCGATATGAAAGGTTAAAAGTTGTATGCAATATTCATATGAAATAAAATATAACGCTACAATTACTACACGTTAAAAAGGTAATGAACCATTTTTTTTTATAAAATATAGAAATTCTAACAAAATATTATTGTATATCAAAAATTCAATAAATTGTATAATATTACATTCAAAGCTTTTGCATAACTTTCCCGACGACATACTCAAATTAATTTATACAGACAATGTCCTAATCGTATTTTTCTGAATTATTGTTATTTTCATCATAAATCATAAAGAAATATTATAAATAATATTAATATTTCAGATTTAACTTCTTTTCTGATATAATAATTAATGAAACAAAATATTCATTTTATAGAATAATGTATTTTTTTACTGACCATTATTTTATAAGTTAGATATGTAAACTAGTTCATTAATTAACTATATATTGCTATGAGTTAGATTCAACATATATGTGGGTATATTGCACATTTCGCAACTTCATATAATATAATGTGATGTGTGTTTATAATACAGTGTGTTTCCTTCCTTTGAATATTTCACTGCAGAAATGCAATTTAGGTGGCCGCGTGTATTTGTCAACCGTGCAAACCGGAAATTCGCGTTTCCATGCAACCCCAGTAAACACCCTTTCGTACCCAAACAACCGACGCCCATCCCCATTCATCGAGCGCCAGCGCCAAACAAAAACTATGCAATCAAATCCACGAAGATTACGGATTCAAAGTGGAAATAGTAATACAAAAAAAAGGAGAAGAAATAATTATAAGAGCCTTGTCGTTGACAAACAGGAGAATTTTCTGCTACACGGATTCTAATTAAACCGATGTCGAAACCGGCCGTAATTGGTTCCCGACGATGCATTATTGACTGCGAAATCGATAATCCATGCAACCATAATCAATCAAAGCCTCTCCTTCGCCTCCCTCGTTCAATCAAACCGCTCTTTCTATCGGCCCGAAACCTGTAACGCAAAAATTGTGTTCTTCACTTTGTCGCAATTTATCATAATTCGCTGCGAATAATCGATCGAAAAATACAGATGAAAGGATTATTCTTTTCCAGTGGAAAATTTCTGCAGAAGTGTTACTCTTAAGAAATTGGTAATTTGTAATTGCTAGATAAATATAAAAGCAGGGATCATATCTTAGAAGTGGACAAGGAGGAAGTGTGAAGACTGTTATTGCAAAATAATTTGTAGACCAGGGTTTCCTAAACTTTTTCTGCAACGGAACACTTTGTAAATCCTGAAATTTTCATGGAACACATTGTTTAACTTATAGTGTAGGTAAGAACACATAATCAATACAATTAAAAAAAAATGGGAAAAAGCTTTCATTATTTAATTAGTTAATTATTTTATTCCTAGTTTTCACGGAAAACCTATTTCGCGGAACATGTTGACGATGTATCCTTCAGCTGTTATATAATATTTGAAAGAAGCGTATGAACAAAACAGATGGAAAGCATGAAATAACTGGACAATCTGCCTCAAAACTGGAATTGGGTGGTTGTACTACAGATTGAAAGATAAAAACAGCGAGAAGTTCCAAACTCTTTCTGACTGACAGTTGAAAAAAATAAAGATTATGGTCAAGGATGAAAATCCTTATGCTGTACTGAGGGTGCTAAATGATGTTAAGAAGATAGAAACGTTATTTTTATGTCGCATAATTTTATTCACAATCTGTTCATCAATGTGAACATTGAGTAAATTTAAGATTGCGGTTGACATTAAATGGATAATCTTTAACTTCAGTAGTATATTGATGCTCTGCGATTCCACTATTTCATTTGACTGTGAACCTTAACACTGTCATTGTCCATCGACTTGGCTGAAAGTCCATATGCTGAACCTCATTCATATGACTGTCCATCTGTGATGAACGATGGCCCTATTGCTGTAAGCACCGAGAGGGCTCACAAAGGGCCTGGCTTAACCAGGATTTGAGCCTGTGACCACTGGCACGTGGGTAGGGCGACTTAACCATTCGGCTATTAGTCGCCCCCTTTTAATCATGAACACAAAGAAACTGACTGAGAAGTCATCTTCGTACAGGCTTTTGTTTTTCATCGATACAATTCTATGAATCGTTTCTCAAAGAGGAAATTAACAGACTGTTCGTTAATTAATATGACTGATTCTTATCAATTGACAAGCTGTTGTTAACATTGCAGTTGAAGCGAATGATGGAATCTGGAGGACCAGAAATGTGCTTAATGCTGGATTTTAGAAATACCTTTAATATAGTGTTCCTGTATAATAATTGACGAAGAATTATTCTAAAGAAAAGAGGTAATACGAGAACCGGGTAATTGCCAGAATGATGAGTAGATCAGAATCTTAGGTAATCTTAAATATCTTCACGATATGTATCAAGGTTGATACACTCTATCAAAGAAGATGATAAACGTACTTATAAACAGGGCAAACTATCAGCATTTTGCATGTGATTACAATTGCAGACTTACATGCTGATGAATAAAGAGGATCACGTCTACAACCGCAATCTTAGTGCAAGGTTTTTTAAAATTAATTCAACATCATTCATCAATGTGAACCAATAAATTTACTCAATAGTAAATTCAAGATCGCGGTTTACATTAAATGTATTAGCTTTCCCGGTGGATAGATACCAATATGATGATTTTGAACTAGTTTTAGGAATATCCTATTACACTTCCCTGCAGCACCCCTGATTCTATTGGATATAAGTCGGTGTATTCGTCTTCTATTATTGAGATATGATTTTATTATTTTAAAATAATTATATGGCAATTTCTTCTTTATTTGCTATTGTAGTCCAAGATGCCAAAATTTGTCAAATGCTTGTGATATGTCTAAAAGAGCAGCCGAGCAGTATCTTTTAGTTTCCAAAGCTTGGTAGATGGTATTTACTATACTATGATAGATGGTATCAGCTATAATAGGTTGCAATCGGTTAGCAAGAAATTTTTCGAATTAAATTAAATAAGAATTTAATTATTTGTAGAATATTCATTAATATAGTGGTTTCTAATCAATTTGATATTTTAATGTTTCATAATTAAATAATTTAATAAAACTTTTAACAAAAAAATATAATCTTCAATTTATTACAATTATAAATAAAGCATAATTCGTCACAAACCTGCGATCGTTAAAATATACATAAAAATAATCAAAAAATGTAACATACTAGATGCATGCTTTTCTAAATAAAATTCTTTCAGTTTGTTTGTTTTTGACTTTATTTCGCTGGAGGATGATGTGTGTGCGCGGTTCGCATACATATTTAAAAAAGAGATTTGCATCTGTGCATTATAAATATGCAAAAATCCCGTAGTGAATGCATTAAACTGCGGATGATTGCAAAAGGCGTTTTCTGTATGATATGTTTCCCCACTTGCGGGCGACGCGGCATGTGTTAATTGCAAACTAGAACTACCGAACTAGAACAATATCTGCCATAAATAAGTGAGCGTTTATTGCACGTGGGTTGAAACATTAATATCAGGTTTCTGCTGATATCTTACATGTAATAATGATTAAATTACAACACGCTTCATTTAGCAAGTGCATATTGTAGAAATGCATGTAAATCCTGAATTATTTAAAGCACATAACAGAAACATAAATTAAAATAAAAAGACATCTAATGGGTATAAGCCGTTTAAATTTGCTGGACCTCTAGAAAAGTTGTATTTGCAAGATTTAGGCAAATTTATTTAATTTGTTGTAATGACAATTGACAAGCAATTGACATCTGACAAAATATATTTTACTATTTTAGAAATGAAGAAAATTAAAATTAAATAGTTTTTTATTAACACAAAAGTATTAGAATCACAAATTATCATTAATATAACGAAAATATAAATACAAAAGACTATTAATTGATGATGATATATTTAATTTATATAATAAATCCAATAAATTCAATTTGGATTTTTTTGTTGAATTTTTTTTTATTTTGTAGTACTACTTGATTATTATATAAAATTATTGGAATATATGCTGATCATTAATGTAACTTTTGTAAATAATATTTTATAAATTTGAGTGTAAAAAAAGAAATAACTAAATACATTATCTTAAGCAGAGAAGTTCAAACTGGGAGCTGTGAAAAATTTACTAGAATTATAATATTAAAAGAAATTGGATTTACAATAAAGGAATTTGTGATTCAATTTTCAAATATGCAGGCAACGTAAATCTATATGAAGTGACGACGTGTCCGGGAAACTGGGTACAAGTAGTTTTATATTCATTCTTACCTTTCCTAAGTTAACATGCATTTTTATAGCACTAATAACTTTAGGGATTACAATGTAACGAGGATAGTTCATTCCAGAATCTTACTTGTAATACTCGTTACGCGAAACCATTTTTCTCGTATAAATTCTTAAATAATAAACTAATTATTTGTTATACATACCTAATTCTGTTTTACTAGTAATTATCTGGACACATCTGGAATGTCTCTTGTAGATGATACATTTTTGTCATCACAAATATTGATTCGTTATGTTAAACCAGTGATTCCAAAATTGTGCGCCGCGAAAATTGAAAATAAACTACAATTAACATAAAGTTTGCCCTGAGATAAACCAATATGTTGACTTGAGGCTCCGAGGAAAATTTTTGGAACCGAAAAAGTTTGAGAAGCCCTGTGTTAAACAATAATCAAAAACATAATCTTCACATATCTCTTTGTAAGCCTTAGTAGGTTTCTTGCTTTAAAAGTAAAATACATCGAATATGTTCATTTTTCTACTCCTGTTAAAATTTACCATAAACAAACAGCTGCAAGCAAAATTTACATCTAAAGGAAGTTAATGGTATTTATCATATATATGATGAACAAGAAAATTGAACTAAAGCAGAATCTTTGTTTTAATAGTGACGTTAATTATAAATGTTTGCAATTAATTAACCAATAAGTATTAATTAGCAATTAGTAAATATTTAATGATTTAGGAGTATCATTATTCTATCATTTTATTTTTCACATAAAATAAAAAATCATATATTGATATTTTTTCTTCGTAAAATAATGAAATAATAAATGTTTCTCAAAATTTAATATCATCAAATTCGATTCAAAACTATATTTTAGTTGTATTATAGATTTATTGAAAATACTTGTTATTACAACTGGTTTATATTTCAATTTGACCTGTTCTTTGAGTTTTAGCCAATAATTAGGTACATTTTTCTTCTAATTGAAAATATTTCATCTTATTTTCAATCTTCAATTTAAACTCGTTTGTTCAAAATACTATATGCTGAAACTAGTGTTACAGATATAAGTGAAAGTACAACTTACAAGTATTAACGGATACAAGCAAATTAATAAGAGAATAACATACCATGTTATTCAAATCAATTAAATACAAATTCGTCTTTCCGAATAGTACTGAGAAATGTTCTTTGTTACCTATTATTTAGAATTTTATACTAATCATATAACGCAACTCAAATCAATTAGGAAAATGCACAAATTAACTGATATTGAATATATTTCATTAGAAAAATATGATTTGATAAATCACTCATATTGTCAATGTTTCCTGTCACATTGAAGCATATTTAACTTTGTGAAATACAACAACATTTTTCTGTCTACTTCTGGATAAGTATTATCTCGTGGCTTTTGTGATAATATTAATAAAAATAATATAAAAGCTAACAGCGAAACACAGGATCAGATGCTGCGGCTCATCCATTTCGGAAACTTGCGGTGGGAATTTATTGCAGATGGTCAGGGCAAAAGCATCATATTTTTTCTGTATGTGTTGCTTCGCCCGTCCGCTTTCGCGATATAAATTATTACAAATTGCAGAGCTTTGTCCGGCCAATAAAATAAAAGGAAAATCCGCTTCTGCCTGACCGAAAAGAAAAAGAAAACAAACAGGAAAAAAATCCGACCGGGAAGAGAGAGAAAAGGTCGGCGGCGGCTGCAAATGGGGGCGGAAGCGACTACAAAAATGGGGGGTCCTTCCTTCGGTTAATTCGAGCCGGTGGAGAAGGCTCCACCGTTCACTCGACATGATGAATGGATTACTTCAGGAAGCCACGACTTTAGCCGCCCGTGAAATTCAACCGTGACGTACTTCCTAACTTCATTAAGCCTGAGGAAACCTGGGATAATTGCGGTGCCGGGATATAGGAATCCGGAAGATCCGATCGACTCTCGGTAACCACTAATTGCAAGATATTCGACGGTAATCCTCTGAATAAGTTCGAAGCATCAGGTAACAATGGCTCGGATAATAAACGCCGCCAGTGCGAAAACTTTCTGTTTGGTGATGTTGGTGGACGCAAAAATATCTCGGAAGCTCAGTTTAAAGTTGCTGGAATGCCGTTTACTTGAAGCTGTGAAACCAATTACATCTCAAATAAACAGAGCCGGTGAGATGGGGAGAAGAAGAAAGATAGATTGAGGGAAGGAGTGGAGGGTTGAAAAAGAAAGGACGATACGTGAAAGGCGAAAGAAGAGGAAGAAAAAGAAGGAACGAGCTGAAAGATATTAGACGAGGAAATATTTGCCCTCGACAAGTCAAATAATATTGCTCCCCTTGTGTTCCACTCGGCCGACGTTCTCAAATATCACACAAATTTCCACCCAAAGTTATTTCTAAATTTAAGCACCGTAAATTCATTATGCCTTATGCTTTCACCCCCAGGGCCGAACATATTACCTACAATACGTTACAATTGTACAATTACGTACACATGAAAAATACATAAACAAGGAGTAAATAATCCATTATCATTTAAATTCTGATTTCGCAAAAACCTAAAACATTCCACATTAAAGTATTGCTTACTCGTATTAAATATAACTTTATAAGTATGCCTTCAATATTCCGTTAATTATAATTACAGGATAGTAATAACATTACAAGGAAAAAGTTTCGACAATTTAAAAACATTATTTAAATTTATAATGATATCTTATAACTCCTAATAAGTTACATATGTTACTGTATCACAGAAAAATTAAGATTTTATATAAATAATAACACAATATTTATATAAATGATTATAGTTATAACTGTATGACGTTACATATTAATTCAATTAAATGAATCATTTTTTACAGTTTCATATTTGTATCATCAAAGTTCCTAAAAAATTATGGCCTTTTTCTATTTTTCCAGAATTAATTATGTTGCGGTTTCTTTTAAATTTAATCTTAACTTTTATTAATATAAAATTGTACATGTGTAGAAAAAATATGCCAGCAAACAAAGAGGGAACTTTGTTGTTGAAGCGGTTGAGTAACGCCCAGAAATTCGTCCCGTCTCTATAATCCAGTGTCTATGCTCCCTGACCTTCTTTCTGGCGATCACGACTAGTCGATTCCAGGTGGTTCGGATGACTTGTTCGTTTATTCTCTTCCGTGTGTGCTACTGTCTTCTCTTCTCCTGGATGAGCCTCATGACGTCAAGAAGCTACCCTGGGGGGCCGGGGAGTACAAATCCGGATAGGCACGTTGGCCTCTATGGCAAACCCAATGAAGGTGGCGAGATCGGAAACCCGGTTTTACAGCATTTGATTAGGACCGCAATTTCAGGATTGATAGATGCCTTAGGACAACTTGGGCAGTTGTGGCTGAATGCTGCATCCTCCGTTCCGCAGTTGGCACATTTAAATTTGGCCACTTCTTGTTGGAACTTTCTGGTGGGGTGGTCTCTAAAGCAGAGTTCGCAAGTGGACTTCCTATCACATGTGGAGATATAGCCATGGAATTGGAAGCAGCGGCTGCACAGTGTCGGCTGGTCTGGAGGAGGATGGGAGGCCTCGGCGTATACGACATCGCCCAGGATCTTAAATCCTCTCTGTAGTAGCTCGGTTGTTACCTTGTATGAGAGGAACAGCACTCGGACTAGGACAGTAAGTTGATTGGTCTGCCTGGAGATGATCCTCCAAACTTTCACCATTTTCAAACCTAGACCAACGAGGGCCTCTTGCACATCCTCCTCTTCAGTGGAATGGTGGATTCCCCTGAATACGCAGGAAAACTGGCATTCCTTTCCATCTAGCTCCTGTGGTTCCTCTGGTGAAGATTCGTCGTTGTGATGAAGGCCAGGAACATCCGATCTTCCCGGGGAATGTGATGAAGACGACCTTGTCCCTGATTTTGAAGTTCATCCCGATTTCAATGGTGCTGATCATCTTCAGCAGGAACTTGGTTGACTCCGTTGAGTTGCCAACGGAGTCCACTGGAAGGTGGTGCGGGTGGCCTCGGTGAAGGCAGTGTTGGTAGCCTCGGAGAAAGCTATAGGGGAGTTCTCGTTGTTTTTGGTCCACTGCGGTACCCATTTCGAACAGCCTTTATTCATGATCAAATGTTCATGCAAAATGGTGAATCTCACGCAACTCTACTTTACGATCGGCTAAAACCATTTTGTGAATTTTTTTATGTTTTGTGCATTAATTTCCGAATGTGGGCCACCAGAGCGATCAGCATCATTTGTCAGCATCTGTACGATCGCGCATAACACTTATCAAACCATTGCTTTCTTTTAACGCTATTTATTTCTCATAAAAAAGCAATGTGTTATAAACACACGAAATTCAGATTTTTGGGCCTGGGAAAGATAAGCTAAAAAACTATTTTAAATAGATTCAATAAACGCATTCACAATAATTACATCCTAGCCGATCACCAGTTTGGATTTAGATAACACAATAAAACACAACAAATAATGCGAATAGTGAATGATATGAACAAAGTAACTGCGATAGCCCTCCTGGACTTACTTCTGGAGTAAGGCGTGGCACGCCGGTATGATCCATACTTTAATTATAAATTTCCAAAGCAAATCATGCATTTCATTCATTCATACTTAAAATAATATTTTACGTTCAACTTAACAATGACAAATCCAGAAGAAATCAAAACAGGCGTTCCTCAAGGGTCTATCCTAGGTCCCATTTTGTTTAATTTATATATAAATCAAATACCAAAGCAGATGACACAACCGTATACACTTATTCCTTTGCCTCAACAACTGCTAACAACAAAACAAAACTATTCTACTACCTTAATTCCATCAGCAAATTCTTTAGCGACAACAAGATCAAATAAAACTAAAAATAGCATGTTTGCATGAAAATACAATGACACAAACATATTAGAACAACCAACAGTCGGCGGCTCAAAAGTACAATTATCGAAAGAGGTCAAATACTTGGGCGTCACCCCAGACTCTAAACTAAACTTCAAGGCTTACACAGACAATACAGATTGTAATGTATAACCGTTATTGGTTATATTACATTAACCATTATTATTTTATTTAGGTATATATATGTACTTATTAATTACTTAGTACAAATCTCACTTAGGAAGATTCCAATCGATAATGACAAAATATGTACACCCGCCGCCGAAAAGTTAAGTATAATCATCCAAATACATTCTTCGGAAAAGAATTACCAAATATTGTACTTCCACTACTACATAATAGGATGTTTATGTGATACAAAGTTAATCTTAGTCTTAGGGGATAGTCCTACCGAGTCCATAGTACTAGTTCTAGATACATAGTTAGATCATTAAAACCCTAGTAACAAACCTAGCAACTGGAATCTTGTTGTTAATAATCTTATAGTGAATAATAAAATGTTTATTATCGTAAAAACTCCAACTTCGCCTCTAGCAAACTCTACTTGGACTCTACAACGACATAAGTACGAGATTTTCCACAATGTCTAGAGATATTTCAATCCCGGGACACGACAAGATATTAACATATACAGCGCACATATGGTGCGCTCTGTCTCGAAAGACGGTGAATCCATTAAATGTCTTAGAAAACAAATGTCTGAGACTCGCATTGAGCAGACAGGTACACCAGGCTGACCGAGAAGATGCAGCGATCGTTCCAATAGAAGGACACAATTTAGAGATATCCGACAAATTCTATAGATCCCATTTCCTATACAATAGACAAGTTTACCGGAATCTTACCCTGTTCCATGAGCAAACTAAATTTACTTATTCTAAAATTTTCATTTACTTTGTATTTAATCTGTTGTTATTTCAGGAATTTAATTCAATTAATTATACTATTTTTAAGTACACTATCTAAAGATAGACACAAGAGAGGGTTGTTTTCAAAATTTTCTCTTTAACCATACGCAAAGTAACATACAACACAATATTTATAAATACAATTTTATTTTATATTTTACCCTCAACCATTCAGCTATGTACTTAGGCAAAATTCCTAAAGGAGACTGTAGTACCTCCTTTTTATGGTCTGCAAGATACAAAGTAGATTAACATGGCCCCTACGTAAGTTGACACGCATTTTTGTATATTTGTTTATATAATTTAATTTTTATAGAACTTATTTTTTATAATTCCGGTAACATTGAAATAATAAATACGATGAAACGAGCTAACTTACCCTTAATGGGATAAAAGTAAATTATCAAAGAAAAAATATTGAAATTTAGAGTCGAACCGGAACCGAAAAAAAAACACCATAAAACGCAATTTTTAATAGAACCGTAACTGTTAGCGAAACGGTCGTCCACCTCAGGAATATCGTTTGGTGGCTGATACCAATCCAATTCTAGACAACGAGAAAGCCGAGATCTTTGCTGAAGTCCTGCTCTCAACTAGCCGCCTTGAAGATAAACTATTCGACGAACAATTCTTCAAAAAAACAAACGACGAGATCGTTGCACTGAAAATACCAGAGACAAACGCACCAGTTCTCGACCCCATCACTACCGAAAAACTCCAGGAAGCCATTGCTGAACACAGGAAGAATTCTGCACCAGGCAACGACGGAATTTCATGGATGGTGGTGAAGAGGCTTCCCGAGGCAACATTAGACTGGATAACAGCTCTCTTCAACACTTGTTTGGCTCTAGGGCACTTTCCGCAGTAGTGGAAGCTCGGCACAATGAGGATATTGTCCAAACCAGGGAAGGACCCAAAAAGCCCACATTCTTATAGACCTATTTCTTTGCTTCCTGTGATAGGGAAACTACTATAAAAAACTATAAAACGCAGAATCCTTCTCCATTGCTCCACCAACAACACAATTCCTACACACCAATACGGCTTCACCACACAAACATCCACACAACACGCAATACTTAACCTGTCTACACATATAACAAACGCATGCAACACAAAACAATACACCCCATCCCTCTTTCTGGATATACATAGGGCCTTCGATACCGTCTGGCATAATGGCTTAATCAAGAAACTTCTGCAGCATAACTTTCCGATGTACATAATCAAAATAATTCAACACTATCTATCCAACAGAACTTCAGTAGTAAAAATCGGGGAAGCAATCTCAAATCCAATTAATATGGTGGCTGGGGGCTATCCTCTCTCCCATACTATTTAACATAGCAAAAAAGACTGCTTCATCCAACAATATGCAGACGACCCCGTCATATGGGCTTATCGCAGAAAAAGCCATATACACTCTCCAAAACGCAAGCACTCAATTAGAGAAAGTGGATGAGGAAGTGGAGAATGAAAAGTAACACAAACACGCCAAATCACATACTTAGGAATTAAGCTAACGCATACATTCAACCCACATCCTACAATCACTGACGTCACAAAAAAAGCCAGAAAGCGTCTAAACCTAATCATCAGATTGCGTACATCCCTCGGAGGATGCTTCACACAAACTCTGTTTCACACGTACAAAACATTTATTAGGCCAGTACTCACATACACTTCTACAATTTTAACCGTAGCTTCAAAACCTTCAGCTCAGAAGATCTTAAAGACCGAGAGAGGCGCAATCCGAAAGATCCTCAAACTCCAAGGGCGACACGCCATCAAAACATTCACACAAAACCACCACACACTCTCACTTTTTACTGCTCCTCCTATTTCAGCCACAAAAAAAATACCAATGTGATTTTGTGACATTCCCCCTGCGGCGCTTGCTAGCAACGCACCATCTGATAACCCAGAAATCTTGTCATTCCTAGATTCAGTCAACCCAAAATTTCTACCAACATACACCCTATAACATAATAACTGTAAAATCAACTTAACTAATAATTTTTTTTTATATATATATAGTAATAATCATATAAATAACATGTAACGGCACAAAGAGCAATAGCTCACAAAAGGCGACAAACCTAGTAATAATAATACAATGTAACATAATTAATCAATCTAATAAAGAAATTTAAAACTGAACTAGCAAAACGTAAAATTGCTCAATTGAAAAACCGAAACCGGAACAAATTTTTTTTTTTTTTTGGCATTCATTAATTCATAATCGCTTTCTTTCATTATGCTCTTTGACGGGGCTGGTGTTTATATGGAGAAATAATTAGGCATTGGTATACGGTTCATGTTTGAAAAAATAACCAATTGCACAATAAAGATAACGAAATTAAGCATCTTTCGGAAAAGCTGACAATAGTGCGCAGGGAATAAGATTACAGAATGACAGATTATGAATATGTTTTATATAAGAAGAAGGATTTGGAAAAGTCGAATGACGAATTATTAACAGAGAATTCGATAAAATGGGCGAATATGGAAATGTTAACAAAGCACACTGAAGAAATAGAAAATCCTGTAAGATTTTTTTTTAATTAATAAAATTGCAAATAAAGGTGTATTAACTTTTTGCATGTTCTTTCTTGCTCGGCAGTATTGGTGTAATAGACGATGCTAAAACCAGTTAAATGGAAAGAGTTTTTTCTTGTCGTAACTAACTGTCATCCAGCCGCTGTTAGTTATTAATGCTTAAGTAGTTTTTATAATTGAAAAAATAGTAACAAAGTAATTTCGTAAATTAAAATTAAATTAAACAAAAATTAAACCAAAATTTGACATTTCACTCGATTTTAAATTTTACCTTTAACCAATTTAGATTTTTTTTTCGATATTAAAATTGAATTTCAACCGGAACTGAACCGCAACCGAATCGAAACTAAACAGAAATTTTTAGACGTAACGAAACCGAATCTGGAACGATTCAAACGCTTCGACTCTTTGTCTGAGTATTCATTTAAAATTCTCCAGCACCCATCGTCGTTTACATGCAATAAAGCTGGATATTATTATTATTATCGGGACCAAAGTAGCCTACTGAGAGTCACGTTCATCTCAGCTTCAAGGCGTATATACCACTATACAGTACCATAATGACGTTCTCCACTATTATATTGTATATAATTTACCTGACCTAGCTAAACGCGTCTCGTCTTGTTATTATCCAATTCTTTGAATTAGCAGTTGGAAGAAATAATACAAATAATTTGAACAATGTTTTTCGAACTTAATATACCTGCAAGATTCTTAGGATTTGAAAACTCCGCTTTTTGGTACATCGAATAGCAAAACTTAGTACCTATTGCACTCTTGAGCGGCGTTTGACAACCTTTAGATTTAATTATATCTATAAAATAACATCCCAGGTAAGGGTTTTCTAAGTATACTAATATTTCAGTAGTAAAGACATAAATAACTTTAGTCGTTTAGCTGTCATTGCTGCATAATTTATTGATCTGTGATCAAAGGCGGCAGTCTTAGAGAAATACTTATGTTAAAAATAAGAGCAAAACAGCATTTTTTCTTGAACGATTTTTCCTATTATCATTGAATGCTTATGAGATCTTAAAAAAATAACTTACGAGAACAATGTCTATAAGATGGTAATAACAAGAATTCTGAATTCACGACAGGGAATATGTGCATTAAAAATGTAAACTGAAGTGTAGTTGGTAGTAGTCAATATTCAATATTTTTTAAGGTATTTTATCATGTGTATCTTGTCATATAGTATAAAACTAAATACTTTCAATTTCTGTTATTACAGATGTTCTTTGTTGGTGTGATATATATTAATTATTTTGCCCTTTATTTTTGGCTATCTCGTTTATTTAACAAATGAAACCGGTCGATAACTGAGATAACTGGTCGATTTTTTTATAAATTTTAAATACTAAGCTTTTACTGGAAAGACGTATAATATACATTAGCTCGAATTCAACAATTTAAAAAGATTTGTTATAAAAATGTAGATTATATTTATATCTTATAATGATTAATATACTAGCGTTTATCAATCTGGTTGTTATTTTGTAGTTGTAATGCGACCCAATTGTTTATAACAAAGAATATGAATACCGATGAGAGCTAAACGCATTTTACCTTTTTTTGTCATTTCACAATGCATTATAAATTTGCTGCTTTGGACTATAATGATTTTAGAATATTTTCGGAGTATAGTCCTAGTCATCATAGACTTATTCATACATTGATTTATTAATAATTTAATACAAAGTTTTATATAAATTAGTTAATCCATTTCAAAACTATAATAATATAGTATTGCAGGAAAGTTAGTAAATAAAAATTGCATTTTTAAATATTATAACTAAACTTCGTAATAAATTCTTATTATATTTACGAATTTGCATATATCCATAACATTTGTTTGAGTTTTCTCTATATGATATTAAATTTGATAATAATAGCGAATTTTTGTATAGAGATTGCAATTTTATGAATCCTTAGTTTTAGGTTCACAAGAAAATGGATAAAATACGTGCTTATAATTTGTCGATAAATAAATGAAATTTGGGTTTCTTCAATAATTAACATTTCTTTTTTTTGTAATTACAGGTTCAAACTATATTAACGTTATTTTGGAATATGAGATTTTAATAATTTAAAACTTTTAATTCATTTTAGTTTTAAATGTAAAAATTTAAACCATATAAATAAATAACTTATATTTTGTTACTATTAATATAACGTAAAATTACGATAAATATATTCTTCAAATATAAATAGTTTAAAATAATATAATGTAAAACTCTTGCACTTGTGTTTTCTCTGATATTTCAGAAGCTTGTAAAAATCTTCAGATTTACTAATATTCAATGATTCTAATGTTTTCTATCTGTATCTATCCAAATTATTGAATGGATATGTATCATTAAATAATTTGGATAGATTGAGTTAATCGAATTGTATGATATTTATGATATTTGATGTAATTTTTAAATGCAATGAGTGAGATAGAAACATTAATATTCAATAATGTTTACGTTTCTACATCTCCATATAATATTGATGAAGGATTTAATTCATCTAAGAATGACTTTCAGAAAAATAGAAATAAATAAATATAAAATATATAAATATAAAAAATACATGAAAAGGAGCTAATACAGCTGAAATGCAAGTGATCAATCTACGTTTTGCTGATGATTTGATTTGATAATAACGCAGATTTAATGTTGTTGGAGGAACATTTGTTGAAGTTATTGGTTTAAGAGTTTGCGAAGATGAGACAGAAGTGTTAAATGATGTTGATGAGATGGAATTGGATATTTGATCATTCCTTGGTGTAGGGGGTGTATTGACGTAATTTCCTGATGAAGGATTGGGAATACACGAGTCTCGACTAGATGTAGAAGTCATGATATTAGATGATAATGTTGCGATACTATATCTAGGTATTTGCAAGGAAGGACTCAAACTACTGACGTGTATTACTGTATCAAGACTTTGAACAGTTGAAGTAGAAGTATTATTTGACGTTACACAACTTACAGAATTAATATTTTTATTTAATCTACTTGTATTTGTCAGGATTTTTAATTTTACTGAACCACGAGGCCGTGATATAAAAGTTTCAGAATTTATTAAAGCTGAGACAAAAGTGTGAACATTGTATTCTCTTGATGATCGTCTATTTAATGATAATTGATCCAAAACACCATTTGTTGAGCAAGACAATTCCTTCGGTTCGCTTGATGAGCCTGAATCTCTATTAATTGATGAAGAATTTAATTGATCAGTTGCGCTTGTAGGTTTTGAGACATTTGATGTTATAGTTTCAGAACATAATAAAGATGAGTCAATAGTGTGAACATTGGATTCTCTTGATGAAGATAATTCATTCGATTCGCTTGATGAGCCTGAATCTCTATTCGTTGATGAAGAATTTAATTGATCAAATTGACTTGTAACATTTGGGGCATTTGATGCTGATGGTTCATGAGTTAGTAAAGGTGAAACAAAATTGTATATATTCAATTCTCTTGATGATCCAGAATCTTTATTACTTGATGATAAAAATTTAACAAATTGTTGATTTGGTGCACTTGTAAATGTTCTGAAAGTTATTTTTCTTTGTTTAGATGAGACAAAAGTGTGAATAGTCGAGTGACCTGAATTTAATGATACAGGTATAGCAGAATGCCGATGTCTATTCAATGGTGGTCTTTCCAATGGATTTAAGTCATTATTGAATCGATTTGATATATAGCTGACACCTGAATAGGTAGATCTCATTCCTACATCATCTGATGAAAATATATTATCATTGATTCCTCTCATTAAGTCATCATTGTGTCGAGTTACTATATCCCTGAGTCTTAAATAGGAAGATGACATTCCTGTATCATCCGACATATATGTATCATTATTACTTGATATATGTGAACGGTAATGTCTATTATTTCTTCTCAAGAAATTTAAACGATCCTCCTGATCAAAGTCATGTATAAAATCATATTCATTACATGGTATACATGGATGGCAATGTCTATTGGTTCTTCTTATTTGATTTAAGTGATATTCGTATCGATTTGAAACATGCCTGACACCTGAAATGGTAGTTTTCATTCGTACATCATTTGATAATTTTCTATCATCTTCACATGACATACATGAATGGCAATGACTATTGGTTCTTCTCAATAAATTAAAATGATCATTGTATATATTGTCTGGTAAAGATGTATTGTCATTACACGGTACACATGAAAAGCAATGCCTGCTTCTCAAAAAATTTGAATGTTCATCGTTTACATTGTCTGACACAGATGTATGTTCATTACATGGCATACATGAATGACAATGTATGTTGGCTCTTCTTAATCGATTTAAGTAACCATCATGTGTATTTTCTGATGAAGATGTATTTTCATTAGATTGTAGACATGAATGGCAATGTCTGTTTAGTCTTCTCAAAAAATTTAAATGATCATCCATTACATTAAATGGGAAAGATGTATTTCCATCACGTAGTACAGATGAATGGCAATGTCTGTTTGTTGTTCTCAAATAATGTAAATGAGCATCGTATTCATTATCTCGTAAAGATGTATTTTCATTAAATTGTATACATGAATCGCAATGTCTATTGGTTCTTCTTATTTGATTTAATTGATTATCGTATCGACTTAATACATTTCTGTTACCTGAAAAGATATATGACATACGTACATTGTCTGGTAAATTATCAGTGTTTCCTCTCGCATTGTATCGATTTGTTCTATTTCTGAGACTTGTAAAGGCAGATGTCATCCGAGCATTGTCTGGTAAAGATGTATCATTACATATTGAACATGTTAAGCGATGTTCATTGATTTTTTCCACTAAATAGAAATGTTTTTGGACTACATCGTATGATGGATTATCAGCTAGTGAATTATCGAATGGTGTTGATCGAGTTCTGTATGCTGGAAACGTTGGTGTCATTGTTGCAGCGTCTACTTTTTCAGGGTATTGATTTGATTGATTCCTAACTTCTGCATCAGATGAAGTCATTGTTGCAGCATTTTTATTTGAACATCGATTAGATGTACTTTGGTCCTCTGGGTTTTGTAATTCTGTATGATTCGGAACTACCAAACCTGTTGAAGTGACTGTGTTCGATATTGATGAAGTCACCGTTGTTTCTACAGATTCTTGTAGTTCTGAATATGACTCAGTGATTTCATCACTTGTGGTATTTGTAACTGTTTCATCAACCACCACTTCAATTGAATCGTCGATGTTACTCTCTTCTATTTCACAAAGAAACACCATAGTAACAAAATATGTTAACTATAAATAAAAATAATTTATAGTTTATTCAGCAAAACGAGTACGCACGTGATCAAATATGAATTAAAATATAATTTTAAATATGCAAAACAATATAATATTCCTTTTTCGTCAAAGATATGAAATATTTTAAATAAATATTTTTGTAAAGTATTAATTAGAAATACGTATAATTATAACTTGATTTTTGTGCTTGATTATAAATACTTATAATTACAGATTATTTTCATTTTATTATTTATTTTATTCACCAATTTATGATCACTGTTGTATAATAATTTCTTCGAAATATGTATCTTAATTCAAATTGGTTTACATCAACATAAATATGTATATATTATATAATTATGTATATATATAACTTAAATCATTTTATTAATAATAGAAATACTGGTAACAAATCAAACTAAACGAAGCTATTGTCAAATACGAATGAAGTATATATGAAATGAAAATAATAGCAGTATTTATTCTATATTTCATATTCACCAAAAAAATAAATGATAAGTTTGAGATTAAAAACATTTCTACCGGACAAAAAAAAGTACAAGAAGAATATCGAATATGAATATATTTTTAGGTGAATTTAAATTTATAAATATTTTCAAATAAGTATTAACCATATCAAAACTCTAAATATACGGAAAAGTTTTCAGAAAATAATATCTCTCAGAAAAATATCATCTAATGTAAAACAATTCAATAACTTATTTGGTATTTAATAAAACTCGATTACTTCTGTCGTTTAGATATATCATCATTGGTAGCAATATCATTACCATCGTTTATGTGGCTTCATTCGAATTTTCAGTATTTTCAGTATTGCTTTTTATGTTGCAGCTTTTGCTATTTCTCAAGACTGACTACTTTCCGTCTTTTTTTAAATGAACCATTTATATGTCGATTGGGATTTGTTTAGGTTGTATTTTTTCCGTGCGCTCGAATTTGTATTTCGTGCATTTTTTTTCTTTTGTTTATCACAATAAAATTCAATTCATCGTCATTCGAAGAGTTCCATTTATATTTGTTCTTTTACTTCCTGTTTTTACATTGAACCGTACTACTTGCACTTACTAACTTTATGACTAACTGATTATTTAGAGTTTTAATAACAAATTATATTTTATAAAACACTCAAGAATTCCCATAATTCAATGTTCACTCTAATCGATAACGAACCTTTTAACCAACGACATTTTATCAGTCACATTACAAAATTTAATTTCAATATATGTAATTTATAATTAATAATAATTATTATGTTTATTACATCAGTCGTACAAAAAAAAATAAATATATATAATTTCAAAAAAGTCAACTGATACAAAAGGCTATTGACAGTAGGCCAATAATTAATATTTGATATATTTAATAAAAAAATATTTAGCATAAATGTAAAGAATACATAATAAATATAAAAGAATCAATTTATTTATTTTCAATTTTTTACAATCTAATTTTATACGTTTTTTATGAAAGTCCAAAAGCATTCTTGCAATCGAGTATTTTTTATAGTAAAGTCATTGAAAACTTTGTTTTGCATATTAAAATAGATATTGAATGCCTGATATGTAATATTATTATCTATCTGCGATTGGGCACCAATCGCAAGATCTAATAATTCCATAGACTGTTCAAGGAGATGATGTAATTGACGAAAATATTCTTTTAAGTTCATCTTAATACCTTCCTCATTATCTTCCTGAAATTTATCACTGATCCTTGCTTTATAACTAGAAAACTATCAAATCCAATTCATCAATGAAAATTGACCAACTTAACAACTCGCTTCTCATGATTTCCTTCATCCAAATCAAACTGTGAAACTAATACCTTACAATGCTACTACCAGTCCAGTTTTATTTGAGTTTTCTCGTGCGCAGATGATGACAAATCAGTAATTGTGGGGATTTAAAAAAAAAATCCTGAAGTTCCACCAACATACAATTTACAATTTAAAGTAACTGATTACTAAATTATTACTCTAAAAAATTTTATATAATTCACATAATTAAAGACATTACAATTTATCGACTATTTCTTTTATAGGTTGAAGAAAATACAAACATTTAGCTATTATATTCAAAAACATTAAATTTGTTTATTTACAAATATTTACATAATAATTATGCTTATGATATAGTCAACTTCAAGTTCCAACCACTAGCAATAGTTTTGGTCTATTCAGAAAAAAAAATATAAAAATAAACATACGGAACTAATCCTATTGAGGCTGTCCGGGATTGTGTGGCAAATGTTGTGCTGGTATGACATCGTAGTGAGAAGCTGATAACATTTGTTGAGGTCCAGGAACTTGTTCTTGCCAATCTTCCGCTTTCACTTCTTCACGCCTCTTCAGGCAAGCTGCTTTTGGATTTAAATTTCTTTCTCTAACTTTTTCCTCTAATTTCATTATAACTTCAACAGCCATATTTAAGATTCCCACCTTTGTTTGGGGTTTATCCGTATTTAATTGTGACATGCACATTTGCCCCAATTCTTTAAGCGCCTCGTTAATATTTCGGATACGTATCCGTTCCCGAACATTGTTGGTCTGCCTGCGATCTTTCTCACGCACCGCCTTATTTCCAAGTTCGTCAGTTTCCTCCTCATCTGTCCCGTATCTCCTAATTCTCCTAGATTTATTATCAGGAATACTTTCTACTGAACTTAAGGCCTTCGTATTCACAAGTAATTGACCCATTCCCAGCTGATATTGTGCGGGGTTCTGCAAAACATTTATGGCTTCATCCAATCTTTCTTCCATACGTATTCCGTTAACATTCTCCACATGGTTCCTTACCAAGCCGTTGGTGTCTTCCAAACGTAAAGTTTCTGTAGCAGTGGGCATGTGTAAACCAAGATTTGTTCTGTTCTTGCTTGCAGCCTGTACGAAGTGTGAAGAATGTGATGAATTATAATTTGCTAACCATTCCGATGGAGCTAAGGAAGGTGGCGAGCTGACAGGCGTTGATGGTACAAAGCAATAACTTGCGCTCGCTTTTTCTGCAAATGGGTATAACGTTTTGCTGATACCGTCTGTGTGTGTGAAGCCAGGATTGATCGGTGGAGCTGTCGCAGCTACGGTCTCATTGGCATAGAATGAAGACATAGGTAGAAGCGCCTGTCCTTCGGTTTCAGGTGTTGTTAATTCATAGTTGCCGTACTGATACGGCGTGCTATATGTTGTCGACCATTCTCCGACAGAAACAGGCGCACCGTCTTCACCTCCTAAGTAGTAACCCGACGTCCCCGTCGTCTGCGAAGTGTATCTTGAGGTATCGTGAAATTCGTTCGAACCATACACCCATTGCTGGTTGTCGATGGCTATGCCGGGTTTCTGAGATTCAACTTTTATTGGCCTCGATGTTACTTCAGCCGGAGATGGCCTACTTACGGACTGCGCACTGGTGGAATAATAAGTACTGTCCGCCGCGAAATGCTCCCCTGTCACCTGTGTTGCACTCGAACCCGAATAACTTGGACCAGCAGCACTGAAAGTATAGGTGCCGTTGTCTATAAACCCATAAGGAGACTGAAATTCTGGCTTTTCGTCAAAATTGTCACTGGTGTCCATTTTCCTCCACTACTTAACTTCACTCTTAACGATGCGACCCGACCCGACCCTACCCACACTCACTAGTCAAAAGTAACTTGCCTTACAATCCAAACCATTTTATACTCCTTATCATGTCTTGCGCAGTTGACGGCTCACTCATTGGCTAAAATATTCGGAAAACTGGCCTAATTTCTAATTCAATTTCTTTGATAACTTGAATATCAATTTTTTAATTATAGTTTTTATATTATGTAAATAAGCAATGTAATTTTGTTTTCATTTTTATGTTATAAAGAAATACAACATACCGTCATAAATATATTTTTTTCTAGGTATTTCTGGATTAATAGATTAAAATCAAAATGTTTTGAACTTCGGGACGCCAGAAAATTTAAATTTGATTGCACCCGACAAATTTTTATTTAGACAAGTTAGAGAAATTTTAATATTAAAAGACAAAAATTTACATTTCAGATTTTCAAAAAAAATATGCATACAACTTTGACAATTAATAATGTGCATTAATTGCCAAACATTACTTTCAAAACCATAAAAATATAAAACTGCGGAAGCTTGAATGTATTTTCAAACATGCCGGTTTATTTCTTGGTAAAATAAAGCCAGCTCTTCTACTAAAAATTACCTTATACCTTGTATTCCCCTACTCCCTATCCTCTCCTTTCGTAAAAATATTACATTCTTACCTGCATATTTAGGAGCTGACGGATATGATAGAAAATGTAGCGACCGAAGCATCTTCATCGGTACATAACAATCTAACAAAGATACGATCCGGAATGGACATAAATAATTTTATAAAACTAATTATTTCAAATACTGACATTTTAAAAAAATATCATATTAAAAATGAGAAAATTATACAAATTATTTTCAGAGTCAAGAAGCAAATGTAAGTATAAGCTAATTAATTTATTTTGCGAGTTGTCATGTTAACTTTTTTGTTTTTCTTTTTATAGTAAGCAAGGCATGAAGATAATTATAAATCTATTGATTAGGTAAATGAAAATGATTTAATTAATTAAATCAATCAAGAATAAATTATATATTGTATATTTTTTTTAGTTATTTTTTAAAATTTATTCTGTTTAGATTTAGTATATGTATGCTTTAAAATAATTATTTGTTAACAATTTCAACATTTATTAATGAGGGAAGCTAATATGTATAGTAATATGCAAATAATTATATAATGTAAATAATATAAAATACAATATAACTCAGAAAAAACACTAAAAGAATATTATTTACCAAGACTACTAAATACAAATCAAGCTGGCCAAATTTGAATTTCTTAACATGTTACATAAAAGCAGCAATAAGAAAAAAGAAGGATTATATTTTTATAATGTATGTTAATTATATATTATAAAACTAGAAACGAAAATTGCAAAAAAAGTTAGAATACTGAATATTAACAATTAAATAACTGTGTGAACATCACATTTTGATACATATATGGGATATTCAAAATATTTATTATAAAACCTATGAAAATAAATTTATTTTCTTTCATCAAAACATCAAAAGCGTTTATTAGCGTTTGCCAATACTTTTAAAAGGATTCAAATGCAAACCCTTAAATATCTCGATATATGAAAAAATGAACTGATACCACTTTCAAAAACAACAACTCATATACGAAGACTAGAATTCACAAGTAATGAAGAAAAGGTTTCATTCTTTCTTTCAATAATACTACTTTTGATGCATGCGATCTTCGGTAAATAAATCTCAGATTTTAAAATAAATACACATGCAACATGTTCGAATTTGCATTTTGTCTGTCAGAGAATATAGTAGCAATTGGTAAAACATAGTTTATTAGAGAAATATAATAATAAACATTTTTTCAATAACTGTATACAATACAAAATATAAATAAATGTTTATTGACCGCTATAGAAAAATATTATTTTCGAGGGAGAAAAACTAGTTCAACAACTATTTAATTTATAGAGAGAGAAAAAAACAATCAAATATTGTATACAGGAAAAAATAAATTTATTTATTTACAAATATACAGATAATAATAACCTAAGAATGGAAAGACTGCGATGAATAGCTGCTTTGATTTGAATGTAAAAAGAATACTATTTATAGCAATAGTAAAAAATAAATAAAATCAAATATTGTCATACAATAATAGTAAAAAAATCGCTCTAGGGCCAAGGTAGGGCCCCGGTAAAAAAAGCTACTAGCACGAAAGTGCCAAGTTACAATAAAAAAAACAAAATGTTTACTGCTGCAAAAATTTATTGACTCTTATTTTATGTTATTATATAATAATTAGCTTTCTAATTTTTTAAATAAATGATTTAAACATAATTATATTAAGTCATTCGAAGTTTTCCATAAACATAGAAAAATCTCTTTTAAATTAAGTTTTTTGAACAAAAAATCCGCTAACACTGGACCTTGCATCTGATAATAAGCATTGAATTGCTGTAAAGCAACGATATTAATATCAATTTTCGAATGGCCATTAATAACAATATCAAACGATTCTTCTGCCCTTTCAACGAGACAATGTAATTGGCAGTAGCATTTTTTTAGCTTCAACTTTGTACCTTCCTCATTATATTACTGGATGTTATCAATGATTATTATCTTATATTTTTCAAATATATTCACTATCAATTCCAATTCCTGTTTGAAAATAGACCAAATTATAATCTCACGTGTCATAATCTCCTTCATCCAAAGCAAAGTACTTTCGGAAGGAACTGGTAGACCAACTTGCATCATCGGATGTTTCATCATCATACACATTTTTAATGTATAAGGAAGTCTATTTTGAATGGCCAGTTGCTTTCTTTTTATTGCTTGTGTATTCATATTATCGTAACGCAAGAAGAACTGAGGCACCACTTCAATTCACCAATTCAATTTTGACTTTATTAATGGCATTGCCATCTCTGCATGTGAGTCGAACTTCGAATAGCACATTTTATTTTATATATTCTTGATATAATTTTAATTAATTGATTTAATTTTAATACATTGAAGCAATTATCACCTCTATGATGGTCATAATCAATTTGTATTTATACTATAAGGCAAGCAATATATTAATATTTGATTAACAAGAATAAGATTACAAAACATGTAAATGTATTTCTCATGCTGATACAAATTCATCATCTTCATCGCTTGAAATATCTAAAAGTTTGGCTTCATTTTCATTATGAATGTTAGTATTTTCGGATGATTTTTTTTAACATTTCGTTTATAGTTTCAAAACAGAGAAAAAATAAAAGAAAAATATTTTTTCTTAATAATGAAGTATCGTGAAATCCACTAAAAATTAATAAACTTGTGTTTGCGTTTCATAAAATAAAAATATAATTATTAAAAAAAAAATAAGTTATGGACATGATAATAGAATGTCAGTTGCTTTAAATTCTAAATTATATGTAGAAACTTCATGAATTGGGCCTTTTTTCGAATTTACCGCACATAATGGTAGTTTTGTTGCAGCCAATGAAGATGTGTTATTAACTACGTATGGAATTAGAAATCGAATATAAAATAAATTGGATTGTAAGTCATGGGTAAGTCACAACCACAGTGAACGTTTCAATGTTTATTCATTTCTTCTAATATTTTCTTTTTTTAATAATTTACTTATAAAACTTGATAGAAAATGTGGATGTTGAAACTATTCCTCGCCGTGATGAGTTGGTTAGAGTAAAAAAGAACACTGAAACTGTAAGTATGACAACTTGCGCATTACTTTACAAATTAATTCACGATTTAATTTCATTATTAGAAAGAGAAGGATTTGGAATTAGTTTTCCAATGGAGATGTTGTGCAATAACACAGCAAGTAGTGGAAAACCCTATTGTTGTTTGTGGTTTGGGTCGTTTATACAACAAGATTGTACTCATTGAGGCTTTATTTTACAGGGAAATTTTACCTGAATATTCAAGACACATCAGGTCATTGAAGGTAATTATTTTTTATTTTGTTACATCAGAAACACTTAATAATATATTTTCTTTTATAAGGATGTGAAATTTGAAGCTAACCTTAAACCAAGAATTCAATGCTAATGTTGACTTAGTTGATAATAGAAGAGAAACTTACATTTGTCCAGTCATTGGTCTTGAAATGTCTGGAAAATTTAGGTTTGTTCCATAATGCAAACTCTGGATGTGTATTTTCTGAACGTGCCTGGAAAGAAGTTCCTACTACTATTTGCCATAAGGTAAGTTTGTTATGAAATTATTACTTTCTCAATTCTTTTGTTCCTGAAATTAAAAAATATTTTGTTAGAACCTATATGTACCACTCAGAGTAAACGTGTTAAGATAGGAAGATAATATATTTTTTGTTAAAGAATATTTATTTATTATACATTTGTTAATAAATTATTTTTAGTGCCAACAATCCTGTGATGAATCTGATATAGTTATAATCAATGGAAATGAAGATGATGTGGAACTAATGAAAGTTCGCATAGAAGCTAGACAAACGAAAAATTAAGTAGTTAAGAAAATCAAAGCTAAGGTTAAAGTTGAAGAAAAGGTAGAGAATTAACCAAAAGTCGTATGTATTGCATCCCATAATAAATAAATATTTTACTAGTATTCTTTTATCGAATGTAGGAACCATCGACACGATTAGGAGCTGTTGAGAAAGCTGTTGAAAATGAAAGAGTCAAGAAATTAAAACCTGATTACAGCGTTGCTAATGATCCATATGCTTCAGATGTATACAAATACTTGTTTACATCTCATAAATCGGAAAAGGAGCAAATTAGAGCCCACTAGATTACATACAATCCATTTTATAATAAACTTTTGTTAATCCTAGAATATAAATCGATTTTTATATAAAATTTATAATAAACCGTCAAATCCATACCTAATTGATTTTTGTTTTTCTGTAAACCTTGACCTCTGGAACTTTATTCTTATAATATTTTCATTGCATGTTCTCTAGTCCTAAGCATAGGACTAATGGAATGATTAAGCGTTTGGCCCGAGAATAAAGATAATAGTTTTGGATTCCTGCTATAGAATCGTCTATATCTGCAAAAGGTGATTATATAAGATAAATATTGAATTGAACAATTTAATAATTATTTTCATCACATCAATTTGTAGTTCAAACATGTGTCTAAGAACGTACTGCAGGACTCTGGACCTATAATCCCTGTGTGTAGTTTTAAAAATTTCATGTGTATCACAACAGTAGTATAGACTTACGCTGATTTTTTTTCTTCGAATTATATTGATAATATATAAACATTAAATAATCAATTTGATGTCTTCGTAATGTGCAAACATATGAAATAATTGGTGCCCAGTTCTTCTCACATCATAAGGATATTAAGCGGTAAGTAGCAGAACGGAAGTATCAGGCCATTCGGCTGGAACTTCCTATGGCATTAAAACTCTGCATGATTGCCAATCGGACGAGGCAAGTTAATATACCACATCGGTACGAAAATAATTCGCTCCTAATAAATCAGATTAAATGGAAATTACTTGAAATTTGTGGCAAATTCAGGCAAGCATCGCATTCGATAGTAGTACTATTTGAGAAGTACAAAGTATTGATCTTTCTTGAACTTGAGAAAGATATTGAAGAAGCTACAAAGGTGAAGCTGAATCACTTACATGATCTGCTTGAAACGGCAGAAGAAATGTTTAAAATTGTTATTAATGCCCATTAAAAAATTGTTATTAATATCAGCACGTTCCATTCGTTCAATACTTGTTTGAAGAATTTTTGATCAAAAAATCTATATTACTAGTTTTTATATGTTTACGGACAGCATTGAATGATATAACATAATTTTTGTTATTTAAGTTTAATAAAAGTTATTTGAATAATTGTCAATATTTGTTTATAATAAATAACTGTGTTTTCCATTTCTATAAAAAAAATTAATATATTTCATGTTTTATGTATTATTTGGTATTACATTTCCCAATGCAAATACAGATTTTGATTATTTGGTAGAAAACGACTAATGTATTTAAATAATGCTATATTTTTTGTAATATCAAATAATAATTGTTTGAATTATTTTATTCGATTTGAAAGTAAGTTTTCAAGTGAAATGAAAGTGACACAACAATACTAATTAGTTTTGAGATTTTGAACTTCTAATATATTAGCAAATTGGTAATTTTATATGAGATTTATACAATGTAGAAATTCCATCTCTCTGGAAAAGTTAATTGATATCCTTAATTAATCGATAGTGTTGACTGATGAAAGATACATTTATGTAATTTTTATACTATATAAATTTCTATATAAAAATAGTATTGTTAATAAAAACCAAATGATGAATGAAAATATATTTCATATTACATTTTTTCATAATTATGAAAAGAATTATTTAGAATTAAAAAAATAGGACAACTTTTTGTACGATTTCAGTACAAGAATTAATTTATATTCTTCGAAGCAAAAAGGACAGTTGTGTAATAAGAAGTGCAAGCGAATTAAATTTAAAAAATTGACTTAAATTACCTATAAACTACTTCATCATATTGTAATATACGGAATTGAATTGATTTTTATGGAATTGCAAGTAATTTTATTAATCTGCCCGTAAACTAAACTGATTAGAGCATTAATTTTTAATTTAGGAGCCAGGATTATAATTTATCTCAAGAACTAGAAACGATTATCCATGTCTGAATTGTATAATTGTATTTAATTAAGTTTTACTTGTTAATAGGAATTGGGAAAATAATTTAAATCAAGGCGAATATTAGCTAATGATTAGTAAATTTAATTGTCAGTAAAAAACATGAATTTTTAGTTTAATTATGAAATATGTTTTTATTTTATATATAATTTTACTAACAGCAAATTGGTTTTAATAAAGAACACAAATGGTTTGGTTTGAATATATACTAAATTTATTTATATATTTAGATTTAAAATATGTACAACATACAAACAATATAAAAAAATTAAACTAAAAATTCATTAGAAATAAGTAAATTATGTACAAATAAACAAAATACTTATTCCTATTTCACATTTACAGCTGCAATATTTATAAAATCTTTTGCGAAATGGAGATTTATTACATGTTGGGTGATCTGTCAAAGAAATCTTTAAATTGCTGATCAAATATATCGAATCTTTTAGCATTTTTTTCGAAATAATTTCAGCAATTCTTTAAATATTTCTCCGTATTGTTTTTTGGAACATCTTATCGTTGTGCATGCACTTCTCCAAGAAAACACTGCAATGTTTCTCAATATCTGACTTTAAAATATTAGTTTTCCATATAATATTAGCGAAAGTATCTTCAGTTTCTTTGTTATCTTTGTGTTTCTCTTTAATTTTAAAATTAATATTTTATAATTCGCAAACATCGTCAATTCCACTTTTGTTTGAAAATATACTATACATTCATTCCTTGATAAATTGATTGATGCTTCTCAATATTTATAAATTAATACATACGCAAACCATTAAATATCTCGACGTATCAAAAAAAATGAGTCACGAAGACCACTACCATGTTTTTTTTTTCACAAGCTTATACTTTGATACTTTTATAAACATGCAACAAAAAATCTAAAAAGTAGAATTAGCATACTGAAAAAATGTCTTTAACATTACAAGTACAAGGAAAAAGTATTTATATTGTAAAGTTATTTTACGAAATAGTTTGCAATAATTGTATAGAACAGGGGTTCCCAAACATTTTCGGTTTGCGGCGCCCTTAATATATCAGATTTTTTCCACGGCTCCAAGTCAAAACATTGATCTATACCAGAGCCTCTGTAGTACAGCGGGTGCCGGCGGGCGCAGTTTATTATAAAATAAACTTTTTAATTTGTAGAGAAAAAAAACAATAAAATATTATATACAGGAAATATTAAATTTATTTATTTACAAATATACAAATTATAATTATCTAAGAGCGGAAAGACTGCGATCAATAACAGATTTATATGTAAATATAATATTTATAGCAAATGTAAAAATAAACAAACTGAAACATTTTCATTCAATAATAATCTAACAAAATGTTAGCAAAGGTCTATTGAATATTAGTCATTGCTCTTTTTTATGTTCTTATATAATGAGGTTTGTAATATATTAATATAAATAATTAAACCATAATTATATTATATCATTCGAAATAATCATAAAATCCATAAAAGTAGAAAAACTTTCTTGTAATATTTTTTTTTTGACAAAAAATCCGCATACACTGGACCTTGGATCTGACAATAAGTATTTAATTGCTGGATTGTTGTGATATTATTATCAATTTTTGAATGGCATCTTTCAATATCAAGAAATTCTTCAGTGCTTTCAAGCAGACCATGCAATTGGCTTTAGTATTATTTTAGCTTCAACTTTATACCTTCCTAATTATATTCCTGGAGGTTATAAATGATTATTATCTTATAATTTTTAAAGATCTTCTCTATCAATTCCAATTCCTGTTTGAAAGAATTCCAAATCATATATTCGCGTTTCATGATCCCTTTTGTCATAGAACTTTCGCTAGGAAACATCATATTGGGTTTAAAAATCATCGTTTTATTACTTGTGTATTAATATTATCGTAACGCAAGGAGAACTGAGGCACCATTTTATTAAAATTTGATTTTATGAGTGAAATTGTCATATCTGCAAGTTTGTCTATCTTCGAATAGCACATTTTATTTGTATAAATTCTCGATATATTTCGAAAGAAGAAAATCACTATCAACGCTTACCGTAAATAAGTAGGTACTAATGTTGTGATTACTTTTTTACTTTTAACTAGTTTTTATTAAATAGAATATCATACATTGTAGGTTGTTACAGTTACAGGGGGGGGCGTATATGAGAGCTTCTTTTAGCTCATCTAGGCCCAGAAAATTGTTTTAGTTAGTTGTATAGAGAGAGAGAGAAAAAAAATTAAAAAAAAAAGTGCTTACATCTATAGGATACTTAAATTAGCTGGAAAAAAAAGTGACGAAATGTTTTAGTTGGGGTTTGGTGGTGGGTGGTTTGGTAGATGGAGGATGTTGTGATACTACTGCATAACTATATATTCGTTTTCCAATGTCATGCGCAGAATATGATCCATCCTCATTGGCTGCAATAATACCAGCATTATTTGCGCGAAATTCAAAAAAGTTGTAATATGTAAGTTTATGCATACAATTTACAATTTAATTCAAGAGATTCTATCAACATTATATGATTTGATTGATAATATCAATTTTTAGTTATAAGTATTAATAACAAAAGACGATTATTGATTTAAATTTAAAACATTGAAGCATTTATCATCTCTATGATGGTCGTAATCAATTTGTATTTATACCATAAAGCAAGCAATATATTAATATTTTATTAACAAGAATAAAATTATAAAACATGTAAATTTATTTCTTATGCTACCACAAATTCATCATGTGCATCGCTTGAAATATCTAAAAGTTTGTCTACATTTTCAGTATGAATGTTAGTATCTTCGGATGATTTTTTATCAATACTTTTAATGATCAACGCTTTTACTTTTCTGCAACATTTCGTTTAAATTTGAAGGCTCGTTGAATGTTAGCATCTATGTCTATAATTGTTTACAAACATTTTCTGTAGTGAATCGGTCAAATAGCAAACTATAGGTGCAAGCTATAATTGTAAATAAATATATAATATTTTGAGTACGAAAATAATTATAAAGATGATAAACGTTTTATATTTCATTCCATAATAAATAAATAGTTTACTAATCTTCTTTTATCGAATGTAGAAACCATTCAGAGCTGTCGAGGAAGATGCAAGTCAAGTCAAGAGATTAAAACCAGATTACAGCGTTGCTAATGATCCAAATGCTTTAGATGTATACAAGTCCTTGTTTACATTTCATAAATCCTAGAATATAAATCAATTTTTATATAAAATATATCATAAACCCTACAATCCGTGCCTAATTGATTTTTGCTTTTCTGTAAACCTTTACCTCTGGAATTTTGTCTTTCCACACCAGATATTATGTTCATTGCATGTTCTCTGGCTCAGCGGTCCCCAACCTTTTTGACCTCACGAACTAGTAAACTCAAAATATTGAATCTCGCGGACCACTAAACTCAAAATTTTGAATCCCGCGGATTACTACAAAGACTTAAAAAAATGGATTCAGAATATATTAAAAACAAAAATAACCTCTCGTCCATGGAAAGTCGCACAAACCTGAGAGAAATACTCTAGCCCTAAGCATAAGACTAATGGGATGATTACATTGATTGATTAAGCGTTTGGCCCGATAACGAAGTAACAAAGATAATAGATTAAGTTTCCTTGGATTACTACTTTAGAATCGTTGATATCTACAAAAGGATTATATAAGAGAAACATTGAATTGAAGAATTCAATGAAAGAACTTGAAATTTGGGCCAAATTCAGGCAAGCATTGCATTCGATAGTGGTACTATTTAAGACAAAGTATTCATCTTTCTTAGACTTAAGAAAGATATCGAAAAAGCTACAAAGGTGAGGGATTACTTCAATCACTTGCATGATCTGTTTGAAACGGCAGAAGAAATTTTTGAAATTGTTATCAATGCCCATTCAAAAATTGTTGTTAATATCGACATATTCCATTGCTTCAATACTTATTTTGAGATGCAAAATCCCGAGATTGAAGAATTTTTGATCAAATGTTTTTAGACAGTTTTATAAAAATTATTTGTATACTTGTAAAACTTTGTTTATAATATATAACTGTGTTTTTTATTTCTATAAAAAAAATTAATTAATTTCATGTGAATTATATATTATTTCGTATTACATTTCCCAATGCAAATACAGATTTTGATTCTTTGGTAGAAAATAACTAATATATTTAAATAATGATATAATTTTTGCAATATCAAATAGTAATTGGTTGAATTATTTAATTCAATTTGAAAGTCGGTTTTCAAATCAAATGAAAGTGACACAACAATACCAATTAATTTGGAGTTTCTGAACTTCCAATATATTAGCAAATTGGTGATATGCTATGAGATTTATACAATGTAGAAATTCCATCTCTCTGTAAAAGTTAATTGATATTTTTAATTAATCGATAGTGTTGACTGATGAAAGATATTAATTTTTATATTATATAAATTTCTAAGTAAAAATATTACATTTTTTCATAATTATGAAAAAAAAATCACTAAAATTATTCTTAAATCTATTTAGAATTAAAAAAAAAATAGATACATTTTTGTAAGATTTCAGTATAAGAATTAATTTATATTCTTCTAAGCAAAAAGGACAGTTCTGTAAAGCGAGAAAAAAGTGCAAGCGAGTTAAAGTTTAAAAAAAATCAACAAAGTTGACGTAAAAACAGCTAGAATTTCTCATATTTGTTTCAAAATTTGTTGAAAATCCCTTGTTACATTTAGAGATCAAATCTATAGTATGAATAAGCCCGTGAGCGAGTAAAGTTAATAGAACCATACAGATCATTTTTAAAAACTTTCCATTTTGTTTTCGGAAAATTTATTTTAAAATTGCTGGAAATCTCAGGCTATATTTAGGTAGTGGGGTAACAAGAAGAGAAAAGACCAGTATGCGAGCAAAGTTTATACAGCCAGACAGGTCATTTCTTAAAAAAAAAATCAGAAAATTAAAATTTCTAAAAATCTCATACTATATTTAGGTGATAAACCATTGGCGTAACAAGAAGATGATGAACCCGTGTGCAAGCAAAGTTAATTAGTCGATAATTAAAAAAATCTGATTCATTTTATGGTGCAAACAATTCCAAACGTTGAATAATCTAAAATATATTTTTTTCAATTGAGATGAACAAATTATTTTGTTTAATAACAATATTTTTTAATGTTATGTCTAATGTCTTCTAACATTAATATCTTTCATATATGTATTATTCTTCAAAGAATATTTGAATTGACTGCATAAAAACATCCAGAAATGTTTTTTTCAAATATGCCGGTATATTTCTTAGTAAAAAAAAGCCAGCCCTTCTACTAAAAATTACCTTATGCCTTGAATTCCCTTACTCCTTATCCCCTCCTTTCGTAAACATTTAACTCTCTTCACGTTGACGTTCAGTTGGTTCAGTTGCTTCATTTGCTTCCAACAGTGCTTTAACTTACATACCATTTAGAATCTAAACTTAAAATTATTTTAAAACTTCTTACACAATGAATATCAACGTATTAAAAGGAAATTCTATGAATCTATCTATTCATATGGATTCTATCGTGCGAACCTTTGAGAAGGATCTAGAATTAAAGATTTCTGCCGTCGCCAAAAAAAGAGATTGTTATTAGTAGATATTCGAAGCTGCAGGGAAGAAACGGCACTGTCTGTTCTTTTGTCAACAATCGGAGAGAAAAGTTGTGCAAAACTGTTCATTCGGACGAAGAAACTTATTGGAAAATATTTTTTTATCAATATGGATAGTGTTCGGATCATGTTTAAAAAGCTGATTGAATATATACTACAGCATGGTACTACTGATTATAATCATATCGTAAGTATGTGTGTGAAAGAGTTTCAGGAGCAGACGGATATGAAAGAAAATGTAGGGACCGAAACGTCTTCATCGGTAAATAAGAATCTAACATAGATACGATCCCGAATGAACATAAATAATTTCATAAAATTAATTATTGCAAATACTGACGTTCTAAAAAATATCATTTTCAAAAAGAAAAACTCAATGAAATTATTTTCAGAAACAAGAAACAAATATAAGTATATGCTAATTAATTTATTTTGCGAGTTGTCATATTAAATTTTTCGTTTTTCTTTTTACAGTATACAGGGCATGAACATAATTTTAATCTATTGATTAGGTATATGAAAATGTTTTAAATGTGTTTTACAATCAATTCTGTTCATATATAGTATATGTATTCTTTAAAACAATTATTTCTTAACAATTTCAACAATTATTAATGAGGGAAGCTAATATGTCTGGGAAGCTAATCATTATATAATTTTAATAATATAAAATACGTTATAACTCAGAAAAATAACTAAATGAAAATTATTTACGAAAAATACAAATCAAGCTGGCCAAATTGCAATACATTGCAAATGATATTCGTGTTTGGTACAAAATTTCTATCACAATTATACAAGTACTAATTATAGGTTGAGTAGGTTGCCTGATTAGGTTTCACTCTTTCTTCCAATAATATTATTTTTGCGGTAATACTAGACCTAAGACTAGAAAATAAATACATATGCAACATGTTCGAATTTGCATTGGAACTTCTATATTCTTTAGGTCAGAGAATCTCGTCAAAATGATCTGATCAATAGCTGTTTTTTATATGTAAACAGAATAATATTTAGAGTAATATAAATAAAAACAAATTCAAACAATTCATACAATAATAATATAACCAAATAATAACCAAATGTTGCAAAGGGCTATTGTCTATAAGCGTTTCTGCTCACTTTTAATATTGTAATAAAATAAGGTATGTTATTTATTATTATAAATGATAAAACCATAATGACATTATGTCATTAAACGTTTTCTATAAACGCAAAAAAACTTTCTTGTATATAGCTTTTTTGATCATAAAATCGACAAATACTGGATTTTGTATGTGAAAATATGTATTGAATTGCTGGAATGTGACGATATTAATATCAATTTTTGAATGGCTATTAATGACAATGTTAAGCAATTATTCTGTCTTTTTAAGCAGACGATGCAATTGACGCAAGTATTCTTTTAGCTTCAGCTTTGTACTTTTCTCATTATATTTCTGGAGGTTGTCAATGATCATTATCTTATAATGTTCAACATATTCACTAGCAATTCCAATTCCTGTTTGAAAATAGACCAAATTCCAAATTCACGTCTCATAATCTCCTTCATCCAGAGAGAAGTACTTTTGGAAGGAACTGGTACACCAACTTGCGGCATCGGATGTCTCATCGTCATAAACATTTTTAAAGTCTGAGAAAGTCCTTTTTGAATGGACATATGTTTTCGTATTATTAGTTGTGAATTAATATTATCATTACGCAATATGAACTGAGACACCAAGTTTACGAATAGCACATTTTCTTTATATATTTTCTGGATATAACTCGAAAGAAGAAAATCACTGTCAATGCTTACTACAAGTCGGTACTAATATTGTGATAGTAATGGCATATGATCCAAACCATTTTATACTTATTTTTCAATGTCATGCGCAGACGATAACATCCACCATTGGCAGCAATAATACTACCATTATTTGCGTGAAATTCAAAAAAATTCTAATACATGAAATTTACAATTTAATTCAAGAAATTCTATCATCATTATATGATTACTACTATTCCAATATTTCCTTTCACTGTGAATCTGTTGCTATTCTTAACACTGTCATTGTCCATCGACTTGGCTGAATCCCATTCATTTCACTGTTCATCTGTGATGAACGATGGCCCTATTGCTGCAAGCGCCGTGAGGGCACACAAAGGACCTGGCTTGACCAGGATTTGAACCCGGCGAAATCGTGGGTAGCGAATGGTTAAGTCCCAACCATTCGCCTATTAGTCGCCCGTTTTATAAAATTTAAACAAAAAATGATTCTTGCGACCATATGGCAATCGACCTAAGTTTTTCCGCCCAAAGATACAAAAAACATATAAATAGTCACAATAATTCATCGACTCTTCAAGCGCTGCAGCAATTCTGCGCGATTTTCTGTGTTCTTAGGCAAATTTAACTTGTTAATATAAGTGTTTATGTGTTTATGTGATCGTGTATTGCTATCGGCCTGTGTATTATGTTGTCCTGAACGTCTTTAGATAGCTCACTTGTCTTTTTATTAAGTGGCCTTATTTTGATGTTAGTTATACCCAGTATGGGTTTGTTGGCCTCTTCGGACATACACCTGGGGGAAGTGACGACGTGCAACGCTTTGTCGGAGGTTGGCCCTGGCATTTAGAGCACTTGGTTTTGTTTGGACAAGCGTCCGTTGCATGAGTGAATTCTTTCCCACCTGGTGCAATGCACAAGTATATGATTGCTCTATACTGCCGGGAAGTACTTGTTCATATAGAATAAGCACTCATGTAGAAGTCTTTGGAAGCACGACGCGCACCCGGTAATGGTGCGCATCTCGTAGGTTTGTTGTCCCGTCGCCTTGGATACGATCTTCTTGCAGAACCTGTGTTACGATCTTGTTATCGCCTCATGCACGTTTATCGTGAAAACATTAAGAGTTTTTTTACAAAATACTTCTTATCAGTTAAAATAGCAGGTTCTTGTAGCGTAAGACCTCGGTACAGCCATCTTGGGTTTTCGTTTCAGTAATTTTTTTGCTTCCGCTTTCCTTGCTCCCATCCGAAACCTGTGGCCTATGAAAGGCAAGATGATGAATCGGTGCCCTCTGCTTCCCGCTGGTCACAAGTATGTACTGCAATTACACAGCACACACTCGATTCCCCACACAAACGAAGCCAAAAAAACAGAAACAATTTATCACTAGTCTGCTATCAACGTACTGCTCGGAGTCTTGAATCAAACTGATTCTTCATTTAAATATATTTAGTTTTAATACATTGACATTTTATAGAATCTATTGTCGTATTCGTTTTATTTTTTAATATTTATTTATACAAATAATATATACATTAATATTTAGTTACCTTTATGTATAGTTATTGGCGCAGTAAGAAGTTGTTCTTGATAATCTTTTATAGCAACGCAAAATTTAAATAAAAAATTGTAATGATTTTATGAAAGTTTTTTTTTTAACTTTTTAATTAATATTTCATTTCACTGAGAGTTTTATAATGGACGTAATTTCCAATGCAAATCGAGATTTTAGTTCTTTATTAAAAAATAAAACGTATTTCATAATCATATAGTCATTGTTATATTAAATAATATTTGATTGAATTATATTATTATTATATTTACTTCAACAAATTACCAAAATATAAACATAACACAAAAACATAATCACTGAAATAAAACTAAATAAATCTGTTGCAAAGCGGTAATGACCGTAGGTCTTTATGCACTGGTTGAATTATTTTATTTATTTAAAAGTCTATGATTTATTGTTTCTACATCAAAATTTCTCATATTAAAGTAGACATACCGGTTTTAAAATTTTATGTAACAGTGTCTACTTCCATGCAACAATACTAATTGAAAAAAATATACAGGTATACATCCAATTTTATATAAAAAAAAAACTGGAAAATAAAACGAAAATAATCTCAAATATGAAGCATCTTTATTAACTTTGTTTAATTACGGAATTTTTATATTCATTTTTATTTTGATCCATATATCAAATGTATGTATGTTCCATTATTTGGCTCAAAAATTATTGTTATTATTATAAACGAATATGTTAAAATTTTATTTTAAAGTATTTGTCGTCAAGTTCTATTAGTATTGAAAAATAATTATTTAAGTATTAATTGTACAACTACACAGCTTAGAAAAAGACGACTTATAAAATATACCAATATTTTATATTATAATTTTATCCGTGATTTGGTTTCCAAATGTTATATATTTTCCAGATACAAATATGAAGTTTGTTATTTAATTTGTAATATTATCTTTATATATGTTCACATTAAAACTGTCATGTTAAAGACATCAGTCGAACCTTTTTTTTTCAAAGCAAATAAACTTTTTTATAAGCAAATATAATTATAATTATAATGAAATGTAATAAATGCAAAGCACAAACTCGATACAATAATTAAAACATCTGCTTCAATTAGCTTCTACTCGTAACTATATTAATATTCCGCATGCTTCAAAAAAGGAAAACATTGTTATTTTAATAAGCTAATAATATATTGAAGAATCATAAAGAAAGTTGTATAGGATTTTATAATTATAAATTGGTTTTGTTGGTTTCGTTGTTTTTTTCTAAATCGTCTCGTAGTGTTTTTGTACTGTTCCTAGCGAAAATAATGAAATTTTTAAAACTAATTAGTAAAATAATTGCAATACATTAATAACTACATCTTACTTTACCTTGATTATAGGATTCATATAACTTTCCGTGCAAAGGTAACATTTGAATAAAAAATCATCTTCATCTGAATTGATTTCATACTTTTATAATCACCAGCCTGCAATTCCTTGTTCAATTGCCATCCATGCTTATAGTCACACCTATCGTGCAAGAAAATACAAGTATCTCTGAAACTTTTCAATTTTTGTAAATATTAGGTTGAACATCCATGAAATTCGCCGACGCATAGAATTTCTGAAAATTAAAAGTAATTCATTAAAAATTGTAATAATTGTAATATTTTCTTAAACCAAATCATAGTTATTAGGGTCTATTATACTATAAAACTTACTACAATCGCTGTAACAGCTTGATTAGTTTCCTTCTCTTCATTACTTGAATGTTGGCGTTTTTAACATTAAAGTACATATATCATTGCCTGGATCTACCATTTCTCTCTTTAGCTGCAATAAATTGTATAATAATCTAAAAATTATTATGAATGATGATGATATTACTTTATATTAAAAAGTATATGGCAAAACTTAAAGAATAAGGCCTTTCTCGGCTTTCCCGCATATGATAGTAGGCAATAGTGACGACTATCGGGAAATTTACTTCTTTTGAGATATATCACTTTCAGAGATGGGAATTACAAATATGAGTTAAGAATTGAATGATTAATTGCAGTAGAACGGAAAAACTATCAGAAAGGACTTCATTAGGCTTTGAAATGTTTGTGAAATACAAAATAATAATCATTGATAATGACAAAGATGAAGGAATACTTCGGTCAATTTGTTTGCTTGAAATGGCATAAGAATGAAGTTATAGTGCATGCCCTTTAAAATTTTTATATCATCTTGTTTCTTGATTTTAGAAAGAAATAAAGTTTTTTTTTGCGATAATTCCATTCGATACATTACAATATTATGATTTGTAATTACTATATATATTATTCAATAAATGGTAAAATTGTTACCAAACATTTGTTTTAAAGCATACATGTACGAAATCTAAACAGAACAATTTCTAACTAAAACTTTATACTGCGCACTTTTGTCCTATATGTTTTTCTATATTATTTATGTTATAAAGCGACTTTTAATAAGCTTCATACTGATGTGATAAAAAAAACTTTGATTATTTAATTTTCATTGTTTTAATACAAAGATTCAAATCTATTAATATAGTTGATATTAATGTTATAATTACACGCAGACGAAAGCGAGCAGTAACAAAAGTGGGCAGTAAAACAATCACGTTAAATACACCCACGACTTAGTGCCTTATTTTCTGGGAATTTGGTTTTGGATGTTTTTATAAAATACATATAAATTATAGCACGAATATTTATTTCCATATACACTTGTTATGAACAGCTAGGTAGGTTTTTATTTTAAAATTACATACACATTCTTGTGCATTTAACGTTGTTTTACTGCATGCTTTTGTTCTGTGCGTTGTCATGTTTCAATATTTTTCAATAACTGGAAGAAAGTTGAGAATACAAATGTATTTGCAATAAGTTCAGCAACATCAAAGTAATCACTCCACAACTCCAGAATACAAGTATAAACCACACAAAAAAAGAAGGACAAGAACTAAGAAATAGCGAATTTGTATTTTTAAATTTAAAAAATGATACGACAAAATTCTTATCAACTAAAACTAAATCATACATTCAACGTTCACTAGTTTACTTTGCAACGTTTAACAGGTCACAACTCACAAACGAAAATACATATTAGAATGGATCGATTAATAAACAAACATTGCGTACAGTCAAGAATCAGTTCATGTATACAATTATTTTATTGTATGGTTATATTATAATTAATACATGTTTTATTGACATTTGATCTGTCGTAGATACGGCGTATTTGATGATGATTTAACATTGAATTATTTCCGATTAACTTTTCACACTATTTAGTAGATTTATGTTTGGAGATTATTACGTTTACTAATTTAATTACCGCTGCAACTGTTTGTCGTATAAGCAATTTATTAATGTTTAATAGTTTTGTTGGAATCATTACCGGTATTGCAAATTCAAACATCATATGGAATAATAAAAATTAGAAATAGCTGAAGTATTCAAACTTTAGTATTTTCTATCGGTATTTGATATTATACCAGAAGTACTATGAGCATAAGAGAATTAAATCAACGAAAAGATGGCAAAAGATCATTGTTCAAAATGGAAAATATATTATTGTATAAAGTTTAATAATTATATAAATAAAACATTTCATTTTAAAAATAGTAATATTTCTGACAATAAGAAGTTATACAATGGAAGAGACAGCATCTGCTCGCATAGCTTAGATGCAGGAAATACGGTTTGATATGCGGATGCTTTTTGTATGTTACCAATATTTCCAATAAACGCGAACAAACGTTTTCAGATGTTATTTACAATTTTATTTTGCTGCAGGTGTGCACCCACAATAAATAGAAACATTCAATTCCCCATCGTATATGTATTTTCCTTTTTATTTTTTCAGAAATACTATTTTAGATACATATTTAATACTTGAAACTATCACATTCTTCCTGTTTACCACATCCAAGAGAAATATCTATAAGGAGTCGATTCGGTGGACATTTATAAGATATAATGTAGAAAATATATAAGAGATAATGTGGAAATATAACAGTAATATTAATAAATATCATACATTGCTGTTTAAATGCCAAATTAGAGAAATAGTGGATGAATAAAATGATCATTAACATCAAGAATATATAAAGGGAATTAAATTAGAAATTTCAAAAATAAAACTAAATCAAAAACCAAGTGAAAAGAACCGATACGACAACGATCTTGTAGACGATACTAAATAACAAAGAATTCATACAAACCTCGACATATCATGATAACAGACGTGAATAATCAAGAAAAGTTCAGTTTGGAGATGAACATTCTGCATACAGAACTGTCATTAACACTCTTAATAATCACAATATATTATGGCACTCTTATGAACATAAATATAACGAAGATATTAGAGACATGATCTATAACACATTTTTAAACCAATAATTCAACATATTCAATCTCTGCGAACAAGATAAAAAATTACATCCTAATTAAAATGGCAGTTGTTTCTATTGAGTCAATATGAAGTAACAAATTAATTCAATTGTAAAACATGTCAATCATTTAAACATACTCAAAATTACGGTAATAATGCTAATAGATGTGTTAAGTCCGTTGGTTCTCACCCCACAAGTGTGAAAATCAAACTCAGTATAATCTAAGTATTTTCATTGTGGATAAAAAAACATCCTGCAAATTATCGAGGATATGAGGTGCCACAATAATTACCACAAATTAAGAGATAATGGAAATAGTCCTAAGCAACAGGCAAAAACTAATAAGGCTGGATATAAAATTGGCTCGTAATAATCTAGAGAAAGCTAATATGAACATCGAAAAATTAGATTTCATTAGATGCCTCTGACATATTACCAAACTTGAACTTAAATGATATATCGACTGCTTGAGAAATAAATCTGGTGAAACCACATCAGAAATGGCTTCTGAAATAACCATTCCACAATTAACATGATTCATCGTATCTCTGATGTCATTGAAAAATCATTAGAAAATAAAAAGGTGTCTTAATTGATGTTGCACAAGGTATGTCTGGAAGCTTTATTACATAAAGTAAAATACATTGAGTAAAATATGAATATTCATATTCAGATTTGAAGTTGATTAGATCTGGAGTCCCACAAGGAAGTGTTATGGGACCAATCCTGTATCTGATTTACATGAAAGATGTACCAAATACTCTTTACAGTACAACATCCACCCTTGCAGGCTCTATAAATTAGAATCACTCCACTGTGAGAATAGAAGACTGCACATTACGAGGTGTCTGACGATGGAGCCAAAACATCACAAGTTATCGATCTCGTCCATGTAGATTTACCATTTCCTTGGTTTTTGTCGGTTCTACTTACATGTGTCTCTCTTCTAGGAATGTCATGACGTATAATTTTATACTTTAAAGGATGATATTATGAATGGAGTGGATGTGGCCAGAGTTTGGTGTATTTTGCCTTGCAGAGCACAGATGTTGTCGGTTGTACCGCGGCCTTTTCCGAATCCAGAGAATGAGGATGGAAGTATGGATCGAGCTTTAATAAATCTTTCTAGTCTGGTTTTCATCATCGACTCTAGAGATGGATTTTTGCATTGATAATATCATCTCAAGCTTTGTTTGCGCATTTGATTTCTATTCGTTCGTATTCATTCTACGGCATGCTGCATTTTGGACACCTGTTTAAAGTGGAGCCTACTTAGTCGACCAAGTAGTATGGTTCATGGAGTTGCAAACCGCACACTTCAAATCTGGTATTTGGAGCATCTAGTCGTGTTGGAACATGCATCCGAAAATTATGTGTATTCCTGATAGGAATACAAGGTACAGGAACCGAAGGTGGTGTGGCACTTTTCACAGTCGGGAAGTGTTTGTTCTTGTAGAACAACCCTTCGTGAAGGAGTTTCTGGAAGGAATCCAGGAAATTTAACAGTATCAGTCCGTTTCTGCGTTATATGTTTCCTGCCGGAAGAGCCATCTGAGTATTCTACCCTCAACTTTATGGTGAGAATTGCACAAAGTAATCACACCGTGAATACCTGGTGGCACTAATTGGAGCCCAAAACATGTCACGAAATAGGGCAAACACCGATAAACTTCTTCTCCTATTTTTCCCTTCACGCTTCATTTAGCTTGCGCATCTTGTACAATTTGGCCAGCCAGTGAAATTATGTAGTCAAAAATTAAAAAAAAAAACAATGCGATAAACTTAGTGAGTGCTATATATGCTCAACCGTGATTCTAGAACTGAAAGTTTCTTTTCAATCCAACATTTTAAATATCCTCTCAAAAAATTAATTGCTTGACAGCAAATTTAAAATTAATATTTGTAATTATATGAAAATGAAATGTAATGTATTAATTAAAATTAGTCAATAACATTAATAAAAAAAATCGAAAGAACAACGTTTAATTTTCAAACAACAAATGCTTTAATTGAAACAAATGGATACAATTATTTCACGTTACATCTGCGCTCCCCAATTTTTTGTTGTTGTTGCCCTGGTCACAATTAAATATGCTGCATTGATGTAATATACGCTTGTATATTTAATGGCCAGAGAATCAGCTAAAATTTATTTTTATTTTTTTGTAACGTCGTTTCGTTCACTCTGTTGCATTCCGAATTAAAATCGGATTTTGATTTATGTATTCTGCCGGAAAATGAATGCAATTTTAATTATTAATATTGAAACAATCGGTTTCTGCCCAATTCCTTTTTATTGTTTTTTGTGGCTCGGCGCGAAATTGCGAGAGCGAATATTCGAGTTCGGCACTAAATAGTGCAGTCAAAACCAGTGCGCACAGACATAAAAAAAAACGGGTGTATCTGGTGTATAGAGTGTATTTCTGTATACGTAGGCACGTTTGTATTCTTTTTTTTATTGCGCCGAAATTAGTTTCAATAATTTACATTAACTAGCTGTTGAATTTAGGTTTCGGTGAGATTAATGGCGTAATAAAAAATAATTACAAATTACGAACGCATCGGGAATGTATTGCTCTGTATGTGAATGTGTGTATGAGTGTGTGGGTATGCGACCCGGGAACATTGAATCATAATTCTGCTCTGTATATCATAAACCATTTTTTTGTTATTGTTGTAATTTTTACATAATTGATTTACGTTGATAATATATTTAAAAATTATGTTAAGTCGTTTACAGAAAATTGATTATCGTTTATATTATAATAACTATGGGGAAATTAATTGTTTAATTATTTCGTTCAGAATTAATGTATCTACATCTTCTTTCCTTTGTCAATTAATTCGTTTACTGAAAATAATACACGACACATTGATTCTTAAAATGTTTTAATTGGCAATCTGTCTGATAATAAAACCAAATCTTATCGAATGGTTGGAATATGTCTACGAAGGCAGCAGAACCATAATTCTTTTCATGAAGACTCTTATTGATTTCAGCAACCTCTCGATGCACTTGTCGCTTCTCATCACATTTGGTACTGGTTGTTTCATTATTTTAGTGGCTATCCTGAGGCAATAATCGGTGGCTTCGGTTGGAGTCAGGTTACTGAAGTACTCATTAATTGCTTTATTTTTCTGCCTTTAGTTGTCTCGTCAATCTGTTTAGCAATGTTTTATTAAAAGGCTCACAGCCAAGTTGCCAGATTTTTTCAGCTTTCGTTTGTCTATTATGCCCGGTTTGGATAACAAAATGTTCTCTATTTTGATGTCCACACGAGGTATTTTTTGGTCATACAAAGTGCGAACACTTTCCAGTACCTGGATAATTAAAGTTTTAGTATCAACCTCTGACAGACACTTTATAATTTCTAATACGCTCTGAAGATTACTGCCAGCCAAGAAGTCCATAATGAGAGTAATATGGTTGCTTGTACCATGACTTTAGGTTTTTCCATGCCGCTTCTCGTCACATTTGGCACTGGTTATTTCTTTTAGTGGTTATCTAGAGGGAATAATCGGTGGCTTCGGTTGAAGTCAGGTTACTGAAGTAGTCATTAAGTACTATATTCTGCCTTTAGTTGTCTCCTCGATCTGTATAGCAATGTTTTTTAGATGGATCAGGGCTAAGTTGCCAGTTTTTTCTCAGCTTTTATTTGTGCATTATGGACTTTTTAATAATAGCTTGACTTTAGAAGTCATTTCAGTTGAAAACGAGACGGGTGTTATACTTCATGCAAATATTTGAATAGAGCAAACCAAGCTCTCCAATACAGTATTGCATTTAGCAACGAGGCATCCTCTAAAGTATTCTTAGTTTGTTTGTCTGATGCGTCGTCGGTAAAATATCAAGGCAAGACTCAGTTGTATGCGATATTCTATTCACGACACCAATATATCTTATTCGTTTGGGATAAAGAATAGCGGTGATTTTAGTACGGTTTTTGGTTTTGCATTTTTAATTGGTATATCTTTGAGCGAGTTTCTTCCGATAACTTTTGACCTGTACTCTTCTAATTCATCAAGAATTTTAGTTCTGTGCTACTGCTGCTTGAGCTGCAACTCTGCACACAAATATTATTTACTTGCCTTGTCGGGATGGCAACATTTTGCCGCGTATGAGATTTTTGATCTCCTGGATCTGTATCTCTTTTCTCAGCCACAATTTATTATTTTACAACTACGCAGTATTTCACTAATTTTACTCTTAGCTTTGAATATTCTAATGATATCCGTGTTCGGTCCGTTTTGTTCATGTAGCTATTGTTGTAATATAAATTTCCTTAATATCAATGTGCTTGAGCTGCAACTATCCGCACCAATATTTACTTGCTTTGCCGGGATCGCAACATTTTGCAGCGTATGAGTTTTTTGATCTCCTGGATCTGTATCTCTTTTCTCAGCCACTATTTATTGTCTTACAACTATGCAGTATTTCACTAATTTTACTCTTAGCTTTGAATATTATAATGGTATCCGTGTTCAAGGCACGAGTTTCTTCCGAGCCATTCAGCAGACTGGCTAGAACAAAATACGGCTTTTGACTAGTATTTTTGTTGGCTTATTATTTTTTTTATTTTATTGCTTTTGTTCCTGCAGCTGTTGTTGTAATATAAATTTCCTTGATAACATTCTCCAAGTTGATAACTTTTGTCCTGTAGTCTTCCAGTTCAGCAAGAATTTTAGTTATGTGCAGCTTGAGCTGCAACTCTGCGCACCAATATTTACTTGCCTTGTCGGGATGGCAATATTTTGCCTCGTATGAGATTTTTGATCTCCTGGATCTGTATCTCTTTTCTCAGCCACTATTTATTGTCTTACAACTATGCAGTATTTGACTAACTTCACTCATAGCTTTGAATATTCTAATGATATCCGTGTTCGATCAGTAGTGCTTTTGTTTCTGCAGCTATTGTTGTAATACTAATTTCCTTGAAATAAATTTAATTGAGCTAAAACTATCCGCACCAACATTTACTTGCCTTGTCGGGATGGCACATTTTGCCGCGAATTAGTTTACAGGTCCCCTGGATCTGTATCTCTTTTCTCAGCCACTATTTATTGTCTAATAATAAATTAATTTTTTATATTGCTGATTTACCTTGGATGGAGATTATAAAATTAGCAACGTTTATTTATAACACTCTTACATTATATTTATATAATTAAAAACTATTAAGTGTATAAGGAAAGTGATACACAATCTGTGGGGAGTGTCAATGTTGTCTAGCAGGGATAACGCGAGACTGTTGCCATTCTGGTACGCGTCGAGATGACTTTGGAGTCCACGCACTGCAACAACTGGGTTCTCGTTGAATGACAGAACCGCGACGTTGTCGAACGTGAAAATGTACAGTAGCGGTCCCAAGATGGTTCACTGCAGCACGCTCGATTCGATTGGGAAGAGCTGTGTTACCTCACTCTCCAACTTGACTTGGAAAAATATATCAGACAGAAAAATGTCGTAATAGGTGTGAGGCAACGTGCTCTTGATTTTGTGGTGCAAACCCGCGTTTCCACAGTTTCGGGAATTTCCTGCTCTGCATCTCTTTGTACACTATACAGCCCTTGTAGTTGACAGGGTGTTTGCATGCTATTGACCGTAATCTTTGCCATTATAAAAAAATCAGAAATACATTCAGCAAATATCCCGGACTATTTGAAACAGAACTAAATGAGGTTTTTAAAACCGTATTAAAATAAATTACTCAAAAACAGACTAAATAAAAAAAACGTTATTTATCTATTATAAAATAATGTTGTGTAATCATTTTTTGATTTTCTTTCATTATTTTGCTCAAGTAAAATGTAGTTTGTTTTGAATTTTCATAATGGGTAAATATTTAAGGAGTAAAAATGTGCCCAGGCAGTTTAAGTGTACTTTAAGTAACTTTTTTTGTAAATAAATTATTATTTTTAGTAAAATTTTTACAATTTTCTAATTGAATTTTAATAAAATAAATTTTGTTCGAAAGTTAATGAAAATTATTATAGGATAAAAAAGTTGTATTTTTTTTTATAAAATATTTGCCAAAATTCTAATGAAACAATTTTCTAAATATTTTCACTGAGATGTAAATCTATTTTGGACAAAAATATTGCAACCAAATTACAAAAAAAGTAATTTAAAATTTTGTGAAAATTAGCTCCAAAACCACAATTGTGTTATAAAAAAAAAACAATTAAAATTATCTTCATTCAATTTTCACTGAACCATTATTTTTTTTGATTTTTCTTTAGGCTTAGAATATAGTTTTACGTTTAATAAATAAATAGATATAAAATAATTCATTTTCACAATTTATTTTGAATTATAATTTTGAATGTTTGATTAATTTCAAAATAATAATACAAAACAGTAACAAATATTTTTTAGTTGCAAGCATTTTAATTAGAAGCAATACGTCGATAGAACAATTAGGAGACGTTTCTTGAGAATACATTTGATTTGAGGTATCAAAAGCAGTAGGCAATCTATAGCATGGAGACGAACCAGAGATTTTATATAAAATACCAGCACGAGCGTGTGAGAAAGTTATAGTTATGACCATTGTTGAGCAATTCCAAGAGAGTTGGTCATGTCCACCATGAAAATGTTGCCGCAGAAGATGCTGATTAATGAATTGTTTAGTTAGTTTATTGTATTCAGAATGCTGATCGTTCTAAAAAATATTTATATTTCTTTTTTTTATAAACTGAAATTTATATCTTCAACATTCTATTCTTAATACAATTTTATTTCCTTGCATAATTTCATATTACATATATTTTATATAGAATTTTGAAATATTTTATTAGAAAATGTAAAGGTAAATCTATATTCTATAGAACGAAGCACTAAGTGTAAATTCCAGAATCCTAATTACCATTTACATGGAAGCCATAAAAATAGAATTTACAATTCTCGTTTACCACCACTACCACCCCGAGATTTACAATAAAAGTACATAATTACTTCTAACAATTCTTTAGTAAATCAGTTAACACTTTCCACTTTGTAGTGAATACACAATATTATCGAAATGGAACATATTTGTGACAAATCTAACAAAACCTATCCGTTCTTTGAACCAATAACTCCACCATCGCCCAAGACAGTTGGTACTTTAACATAATCTCCGACACCTACCTCAACAGAAGATAAAAAAGTCAGATATCCATACTTTGGACATTTCCGACCAAGTTATTTACTTAAAGAACCAGTCATACAAAAGATAGTTGAAAGACACAAGAAGAAACGAAGCAGTTTGGTCCGAAAACACCAACATTACCAACAGCATCACCGTTAACTTCAACTTCATATAGACCTCTACCTACGTTTCATAACAGAGAGAGAAGATTTTCTGAACATTTTGTATTTCGAAACAAATCAGTTCCCCATCTTGCAAGAAAAATAATATTTTAGATAAAAGAAGTTAAAGTTATGACCATTGTTGAGAAATTCCAGGAGCGTTGGTCATGAAGATGTCGCCGCAGAAGATACTGTTAATTAGTTGTTTAGTTAGTTTATTGTATACGGAATGCTGATTGTTCTAAAAAATATTTATATTTATTTTCTTTAATAAACTATTAAAACCTGAACTATCTTCAACATTTTATTCTTAATACAATTTTATTTCCTTGCATAATTTCATATTAAATATATTTGATATAGAATTTTCCAATATTTTAATACAAAATGTAAAAATAATTCTATATTCTGTAGAACGAGGCAATAAAAAAGTGAAAATTCCAGAAACCTAATTACCCTTTACATGGAAGCCATAAAAACTCGAATTTCACAATTCTCGTTTACCACCACCACCACAAAATTTAAAATAAATGTACAAATGTACTTCTAACAATTCTTTAGTAAATCAGTTTACACTTTCTACTTTGAAGTGAATACACAATATTATCGAAATGGAACAGATTTGTGACAAATCTAACAAAACCTATCCGTTCTTTGAACCAATAACTCCACCATCGCCCAAGAATGTCGGTACTTCAACATCATCTCCGACACCTACCTCACCAGAAGATACTAAAGTCAGATATCCATACTTTGGACATTTCCGACCAAGTTTTTTACTTCAAGAACCAGTCATACCGCCATTGACGAAAGATAGTTCAAAGACACAAGAAGAAACGAAGCAGTTTGGTCCGAAAACACCAACATTACCAACAGCATCACCGTTAACTCCAACT
>NW_017096204.1:0-2600 GCF_001412225.1 Nicrophorus vespilloides | reverse complement strand
TATTCCTGTCTCCCTCGTGCAGCTGCTTTGTTTCATTCAGTATATTATTTGTTTCCACCCCCGCGGTTCCATTCATCGAAGTCAGTTTATTATTTTTTATTTTAGGTGTACACAAATTTTTTTCATCCCCTATCCGAATCCATCTCCAAAACACATTTTACCGATTCGCATTGGGACTATAAACTAGGAAGTTGTTTTTGTTGTTGTATATTTGGAAATGCCGATAAGCCGCTCACATTGCAAAAAAAAAACTAATAATTCCGACCTATCTGATTGCAAATATTTATTTATTTTTGTTTTTAAAATGAATTTTCCAACAAAAAAAAAACATAAAACTGCGGATTTATGATGAAAATATTGAAAAAAAAATAGTCAAATGTGCAGCAATCACAATATGCAGAGTGAAAATTCATAACTCTCTGCGCTTTTTTTTCTTGTTGTTGATTTTGTTTATTTGCTTGAGGGCGAAAAGTCAATTCAGCAAAACTGTAATAAAAATATTGGTTGAAGTAAAAAGTTGTAAGACTTATAATTTTAGTGATCCTGCATAATCGATTGATGCAGAAATAGCGAGAATTTAATTTTGCAGCCAAGTATTGTTACTTTTTTTTTGTTTCCATTACGAGTGGGGAATTATTAACCGGAAATTTTGTTGTTTGTTTTGTTTCGCGAAGTTCTTGTTGTATATATATATATAGAAATGCAACTGCATATTCATCGGATCGGTTTCATTTCAATTGAGTTGCCGTGGAAAATATCAGCACGCTCGTTATCCTTCATTCTCTTTTAAATCGATTCGCATTGTTCATAACTTTCATAACAATCAAAGAAATTTTTCTATAAGCATTCTGTGTTTATTATAAAATTAATCATTAACATCTTAAATTCAAAAAGAAAACGTTTTAACTAAATTATATTTTTTGGTAAATCTCAATAATGTACAAAAATATTATTAGTATGCTTTGAATTGTGGTTAAAGTTTGTTTTTGTAACGAAGAAAGTGATAATTTTAATATTTTTAAAAGAAAAAAAATTATTAATTAAACTAAATTCTCATTCGTTGGTAATTTTATAAGAAAACCTCGTAAGTAAATTATATTTTTCGCATTGTTCATAATTTTTATAAAGAAATGTTAAATTCAAAAAGAAAACGTTTTAACTAAATTATATTTTTTTGGTAAATCGCAATAATGTACAAAAATATTATTAGTATGCTTTGAATTGGGGTTAAAGTTTGTTTTTGTAACGAAGAAAGTGATAATTTTAATATTTTTAAAAGAAAAAAAAATATTAGTTAAACTAAATTCTCATTCGTTAGTAATTTTATAAGAAAACCTCGTAAGTAAATTATATTTTTCGCATTGTTCATAACTTTTATAACAATCAAAGAAATGTTAAATTCAAAAAGAAAACGTTTTAACTAAATTATATTTTTTGGTAAATCTCAATAATATTTAAAAATATTGTTAGTATGCTTTGAATTAGGGTTTAAGTTTGTTTTTGTAAAGAAGAAAGTGTTAATTTTAATATTTTTAAAAGAAAAAAAAAATTAATTAAACTAAATTCTCATTTGTTGGTAATTTTATAAGAAATCCTCGTAAGTAAAATACATTTTTCGATAATCTAAATAATTTGGAAATAATTACAAAAAAAAAATCTTTAGTAAGGTATGAAATAATTAAAAAAAACAAATTGAATGTCAGTTAATTGTGATGAAGAAAGTACTAATAATTATAGTAAAAACAATTTAAATAATAGAAAAATACTTCTGAAATTATCGTTTGCTAAGTTAAGGTAAAGGTATGTTTGTTAAGAAAAGTTTTAATTAAAATATCAATAATTTGTAATAATCAGTAATGCGAATTTGTTTATATAATATTTTATTATTTGTAATACAGATGGCGTAATTTCAATATTTAAATTCTCGATTTTTACACATTCTAAATTTTATCCAAAAAAAAAGTACTAATTAGAAAAATGAAACATTCAAAACACTGCAATTAACAACCGAAACGCCACAAAAAAATTTGTGTTATTTTTTTTTATGATTCGAAATGTAATAATGACTGGTTTCTGTAGGTGCGCGCTCTTTTGTGTTTGCTTTAGGTCTGAAGGTTCGAACGGTCGGGCTTTTCATAAATATTCATACACTAAATCGTTTTAGTCTGCGCGACAAAAAAAAAATGGGCCCTAATTAAACCCGAGTTCATATTTTAACCCTATTGTCCTTTGGACGACCCTTTTAAAATTATCATCATTTTCTCCCTTACACAAATGTTCGCAATTCTGACCTCGTCGATATTTTTCAAGTGTTATGGAATTGTCGCAATTACAACGTGTTTTATGACCTTTTTCTTGTTTTCGTTTCATGTTGGTATTTTTTTTGGAAGGGAGCGAACGTAATTTTTGAGGGGATTAATCGGTGTGAAAAAAAAATATAAAGAAAAAAAAACTAAAAGAATACACATGGCAACCCTCCGGATTTTGGCAGGGAAGAATAATAATATAAAAAAAAAGGGCACACGCACATAAATAAAGGAGAGCGTGTGCGTTGTTCGCGCGAAATATTTGCGCAAATAGAGGGCCAAAGTAAACATCGT
>NW_017096203.1:24970-51434 GCF_001412225.1 Nicrophorus vespilloides | reverse complement strand
TATCTAGTTTGCTAATTCCTAATTTATTTAGTAGTTTTTTTTTTACATATAGAATCAATAACGAAATTCCCAAATCCACAAAACTGCATTTTTTTTACATCAAAAAATTGAATTTGTAACAAATATTTTGATTTTACATTCATGCTGAAAATTCAATACATTTGAATACATCTAGAAAAGTGCAATTATTTAAAATGTCGATGGTTTATGTACTTTTATAAACTGATATAAAAAAAATTGAATTGTTAAAATAATAGTTTTAATTTCATTAATTTCGGCTGAAAATCCTAATTAATTCAGATTTTGTTGTTAATAACTTGTATATTCAATTATATTGTTTGTAAGGATTAAAAATGCTTTAATAAAAATTTTCAGGAGATTCGCAGATAACATATCGATTTCGTTGATCGAATATTTTTCTTCCTGTTTAATTCAAATGATTTATCCAGAATAGCCTGAAGGAAAAATGTATATAGCAACGTATCCAGTTTGCTTTTCCGGTTCGAAGTTATTGCTATGCTATGACCAATGGTAAAATATCGAAAGGTCACCGGGTCACTGAAAAGCTACATTGTTCCTGGACGGGTTTCCCACGAATTCGGTTACGTAACACGTACGCACGCGTTTCGACTCCTTCGAGTTTCCTGCCTTTAATATTCCTTCATTTTTATGTCCTTCCTCCACATTGTTTTTGTTTTCGGATAATACACGTGTAATAATTCCCGCTTACAAGAATGTACAATACGTGCTCTTTGTGTGCGTCAGTGTATGTATTATATATATGCATGTGAATGTGTGTTGAGGAAGAGAGAAGGAGAGGTACGAAGTCTCGCAGTAAAGAATCTCCTGAGCGAAACAACTCAATTTAAGACCGGCTACCGTGCACAGCAAACCCGCCTTTTCATTTAAATGCAATTAATGTTAAACAACCACAAAAACCGGGAGCAATTTGCCACCCTGGACTCCTGATCCTTCGCACTGCACCTCTTTCACCAAGCAAAACCAATCACATTGAAGCTCTCTCACTCTTCCATACTGAAACATAGATTGAAACACGTGCGGTGCAGTGCGGTATACAACAGCATCGTGCCTGGCCCATCCCAATCCAGTTATGGTATTAATTGTTTTTGCGGCGCAATTAATATTTACAATCAATCCGGCTAATTTTCGACGTTTCAAAAGCGCACTGATTCCATTTACTTTTGGTCCGAAAAATCAAAATGAAACGGAAAAAAAAAACAAAAACAAATTGCACATATTATAAAACAAAAACGAACGCCGCATTCCGTCAGGGGAAAACTCGTCGCTATTACAAATTCATACAATTAATAATTTCCCGCATGGATATCATAATAACGGGAATAAAGCGAATGCAATTACGCGCAAAACTCACCGACATATTTTCATTTGCGGTTGCAGTTAATCTAAATGCTGTTTTTGTTGTTAACATTTTATTAGTAGCTTTCAAACAATTCAAACTTAATTTTGTTATCGAAACATATAAATTTAGGCTTCATATGTAAATTATTATACTAATACAAATAAATAATTTATTCAAAAAAAAAATCGTTTCATCATCTAAATTATTTTGATTTCATATATTTCATAGGGCGACTAATAGCCGAATGATTAAATCGCCCTAACCACGTGTTAGTGGTCATAGGTTCAAATCCTGGTCAAGCCAAGCCCTTTGTGAGCCCTCTCGGAACTTTTAGCAATAGGGCCATCGTTTATCACAGATGAAATGAATGAGGTTCAGCATATGAACCTTCAGCCAAGTCGACAATGACAATGTCAATTTGTTTAAATAAAACTGTGTTATTTTTCAATTGAAATTTTAAATGTGAAAAGTCTATTTACAAAGATATACAACATATAATAGTTGTACAAGATCTCATCATGAAGAGGCTTAGAGTAGAAATAGCTATGACCTGCTTTTCGTAAACAACTTCTTTTTTTTTGTACTTTTTTTTTATTGATTTTACAACTATTACATCGTGTAAGTAAAGAAAAGTAAAGAAAGAAACGAACAAAATTGCAATTTATCTGGACAGCTTTGCGAGCAGATCGAAATCGAAGATAGTTCGCTTGTAAATCCGCGTTTTCACCTCGGAATTAATGTTTTCCCGAAACAAACGATCCGATCCGCATTTGCGATATACCAATTCCAGGGTCTGTCCAAAAGGAATTAGAGGAGAGACGGGCACGTGTTATCCCATCTGCCGTTCACTTGTTATGGTTGCGTTAACATACCATGATTTTGCTTGACAATATTAATTCTGTTTCAGAAACATGTTTTCTTAATAATTATTATGGTTATATACTAACCATAATAATTATATAATAAGTATATTTAATAACATCATTTTAATTTTAGATGTTGACTATATAATGATTTTCATTCCTAAGTTTTGTTAATAGTTTGTTTGTAATTTAATAATTTTAGTTGTAAATTTGCACAATTTGGAATTCGAATTTAGGATTAGGAAATAAGGTTTGCAGATGAAGCTGTAGTAGTAAAATGTGTGTAATTTTGGATGGGGGGAAGGAAACGCCGTGATGCGAGTTGGAAATGATTTGATTAAAATAGCGTGGAATGCGGAGATAGTTTGTGCAATTGGGGCAAATGGAGTGTGCAAATGTTGATAGGCCGGGGTGAAATGTAAGGAAGAATAGGTAATCGGCTCAAGAAGCACACGCGAGTTTAGCAGACGGAGAGCCGACTGCTGTATTTGTTTGAGTTTCGACGCGCCGCGAGGCCGGGAATTGTCAAACACGATTGCGGCAATTGAATAGCTGCAGCCGCAACCGCCCCCAGCGTCGCTGCTGTGAGGGGCGGGGGGTGTTGACCGCCCCTCACCGAAATCGATTACTGATTAACTGAGTTATTTATGCGCGTTATTCAAATAAATTATCCACGCGCCATTAGATCCACGGGTTTCCCTTCTCCCTCCGTCCATAAATTGCGGCCGGACTTCACAAATGTGTGATGTCGCGCATTCATAAATTTATCCATTGTAACCAGGTAGCCTTTTTGTCGACAATTGTTACAATATTGAGCTTGTTAGTGATATTTACAGCGCGGAGTGGGCAGCAGCACCACCTGAGAGTGTACCACACGGCCACATAATTAATGGCGACGCCAACATCCGCACCGTCGAATCACAATGGCCACAGACACAAACACCCCCGGTTCGGTGTCCGTCCATCTCTCGACACGAACCCAACGAACACAATGCTGCCCATCATCCATGTGGGCGGCCGCGTCTCCTTTTCGCCTCTATCCATAACATCCATACGTCCTAGGAATCCAGAAAATAATATCTACAGACGAAACCTCTTCTGTCGATACTGGATGTCGCGAAGAAGCGAACGGCAGTGGCAGGCCTTGAGAAATCGGCCGACTTCGAATCCGGAAATATATTTTTCCTATCGGCCCACGCTCAACCGCCAACTAGAAATCCCGTTCTATTCAACGTGTGCACATACTAACCTCTGCGAAATTGATCATACATTCAAAGCCATTCCAGCCCAGCTGCCTCGAGCACATCCAGATTCCAAAACTACTCTTAAGTTTCCTACAATAAAAAAAAAAACACTCTAACTACCGTCTAATGTAATACTTAAAGTCCATCAAACATCATACGTTTATAGCAATTATTCACATTTAAACATGTTTTTCAATCATCTCACTTAACACAAAATCATTTTGTTTCAAATTTCCTACATTTATTGCTAAAACACTCGTATTTCACACGTATCTCTAACAAGTAATTTATGGTAAATAGGCTGTAGTTGTTCTTAGTTTACAGACAAGTGCATTAAAGAAACTGGAATAGAAGAAGAATAAAAAAAAATTAATTTGTGTGTGGGCCAAGGCTGGAGTTTACATAAAACAGCGAGCACCATAAAAATGGAAACAAATAAATGGGAGTAAATTATAGTCAGACATTACAACTATGTAATTATATGGTACGTGTTATATGCAAATAAACGTAAATTCCCATGGAGGGAACAAACAAAGTAAGTACGGAGGGAACGAAGCTTGGAAAAAAAAAAATAAGGAAAGATGTTTAGAGAAGAAAACGTTTAGATCTAAGAGATTTAATATTATTTTTATCACTTAATTTTATTATCTATGAATGAATGCTTTATATGTACAGTAATGTAATTCCAAAGACTACTGAAAAGACAGAATTGTAGATGTTTTTCGTCTATTGGTGCGGGTTTAGAGTGAAAGATTATTATCGGCAGAGTCCACCGTTCGATCCGGAAATATATTTTCGGCCCACGCGAGCACCGTTCTTCGTCGTATGGAGTACGCGAACGCAGCAGAAGAAATCATGTTGGCGTCTGTTCAACGTGTGCAGCCAGCTCTCAGGGCCGGATCCCCGCAACGTCCCGGTCCGCGGTTGCGGGTCCGCTGACGCCGCGGGCCATTCGGGCCCCCCGTCGGACCTGGTGGGCCAAGGACCCGCGGACCACCCGCTGATCGAATATTCGCGACCCGCCCCGTCGATTGGCAGGTGGCCGATGGTCGACGGCCGACGGGGACGGCTCCCAAAGCCTCAAGAAGGAAACAGTTGGCGGCCTGAGACGGAGACAGATCTAGGCATCCTCGTGGGCGTCAGGAGTGCATACTTTATTAGTTATTGGCAGTGCGGCTGTGTAATCGAGCAGAGACGGCAGAGATGAAGATGAGACTGAAGACGAGAAAGAGTAAAAGAGTAGCAAGCCAAGATCCTAGACCTATGCGTCTCAGCACCATCGTGCCCTTTGAGCCTAAACAAATAGCGGGTCGTAATGAATGCGTACGAGCATACCGATAGGACACTAGACGCGTCCTAAACAAACCTTTCTCACGTACTCGCTAACTAATGATACACCCAGTATATATCACTATGCATCAGTATATATCAGAATATATGAAGTCGTACCCTTTTGCTTTTGTTGCCCACACAAACTCCAACTCTCCCATAGAGAGAAACGCTGACTGGACGCGTTGATGTCGTTCCTTTTTCTTTTTATTTTCTATTCTTTCTTTCCCTTCCTTTGTCGTTTCTGGTGTTGTTGTTGATGTTGTTGGCGTTGTCCTCGTTTTTCATTTGCATTCGACGTTCGACTGGCACGAAGCTGCCACCGTTCCACATTCACCACCTTTCGCCCGGCGTTCCGCCACCTTTCACCACCCCCGAAACGAATTCGAATGACCGTATTCTTCGTGCAGCACAGGTCTGCAATTATTTTGCCTGGCGCATGGATTATTACCCATTTTATCCGACCTAATTGGACGAAATTAGACATCGATAGGTATGCAAATTCCAACGCGCACAAACTGAAGGCAGGTCAACCCCAATAGAATTCATCAAAATCTGAACTCTCAACTCAATTTTTTGTATCACTACAAAGCATTTTTACCAAAATTAATTCAAATAAACCACGATTATACCAATACATTAAAAAAATATAGAAAAATGTCGATGATGATAAACGACTCTGCCAACTATATGCAATTTTCTCTATAAAGATTCGACAGAATGGTGCCATAAAAAAATTATACTAAACGTAATTTATTTGCTTAATTATATTTGTAATGGGTGTATATAAAATTGATGGTTGGAAATTTATGGTCGACTTCGTAGCGGTCAGTTTTGTATGTGTGCAGTACCTTCGTTCTGCTGAAGTAGCGCGCGCGTTACGGTTTAGATTTATTAAATTTCGGTCATTATGTAAATAAACGAGAGGACCATAAAAAATGGAGGGAGGATGCTGTAAATAAGGACGAGCGGAATAATTTTATAGTTAATAATTCTCAATTAGTTATGTTGTAGAAAAAAAAAATAATCAATTTATTTCAACCCCCGAGCCGTTTTTGTACGTCCGGGCAATTAATTTGTAGTTGATATGTGTTTAACGTTCTGTGAAGCCCATGAAAATAGTTGTCGATCGAAAAGTAGGAGGATGAGGATGAGAAGGAGGATTACAGAAAATAAAAGAGAGCATACACATCGAAAGGTGCACACACCCAATGTACCGTGGGGCTAATTTCGGGGAATCGATGGTGTTATTAATTGGCCAGGTAAATCGACGCATGTGGTCCGTCCCTTGAAGGGTCGAAAACAACGATGTTAATAGTACCGAAAGAGAAACGGTTCTTCTTTGTATACATTGTTTTTTTTTCTCTCTTGTTTTTGTTTCTTTTACTTTTCTTCTTCGGTGTGTTCTTTATTTCTTTATATTTTTAAGGTATGCGAAGTCGATAAAATCTTTGAGGGCACCCACGCGGTGCAGCCAGATTTGCGTATTATTTCTGTCCCGTGTTGGGCCTTTGGTGGCAGTTGTTATTAAATGTGTTTCGAGTCGAGACGATCGAGCGCAAAAGAGAAAGAGCGCGTGGGACGAGAAGGCGCCATGCGGAGCCAAGCAGGTGATGATAATAAGTTGGCGGCGATAGAGAATGCTTTTCTTGCCTGCAGACCAGAAGAAAACCACCGATGGAAATCCATGCGCCTTTACTTTTACACCAAAGATGAAGAATAAGAAGAACAACAACTACAGCATCAACGCTCTTCGGCATCTCTCCGATGAATACACGTGATCATTTTAATTTCTCGTTCTCGTTCCAACCCTACCCCAGAGATATTTACGTTTATTTGCATAACCCTCCATATAATTACACGCTTGTAATATCTGACCATAATTTACTCCCATTATTCGGTTTTATGTCTTAACTCCAACCCTTGCCCACACATGATGATTTCCTTTTATTATTCTTTTATACACCAGTCTTTTCCAAACAAAACTTTTATTAACAACTAACATACACATTCACTAGAAAATTATATTTAACAAAAAAAAAACTTTATATTGTAATAGCATTCAATTATTTTATAAACTATCAACTTAAGATTTAAAGAAAAAAGAAAATTTTAATTATTATTTATAATTTTTGTAAAAATATAATTGTATTGAGAAATCAAATGATTTATTGATACCTTAAAGATTTGTGTTTCTTGCCAACAATAGGTTAAAGGTAAATGTAGGTAGAACAAAACAGAGGATATTAGAAAATAGCGTTTTATCATCACGTTGTATCTGGAAATTTTAATTGGTTGACAGCGTCGGAGAGTGAGAGCCACCCCGTGTAATGGCATTCCAATAACTTATCGGGTTTTTCTCTTTGTCTCTATTCCTCACCATGCATGTCTCTCGGTCTTCTCACACACACTCACCGGTTTCTGGTAGATCCCTTCTAATAATTACTAAACTGTCAGGGAATCGAATCTAGTGGGATGACAAGGGTGGTTTTATCTCTGTTATCAGCAGCGGTGTGGTGAATTAATTAAGGGAGTTTCTGACACCATTAGTCACTTAGACCTCTCTTTGGCCGTGCGTACAAATAGATTGACTCGCTGATTTACTGGCGACGCCCTTCGCACACCGAATCCGCCACCTCCGAGACGCGAAGCATCCTTCCTCTTCTTCGAACCGCTCAGAAAACCAAATAAAAAAAATATAGTTTTGCGAAATTATACTCAGAACAACGGCAAGAAGCACACTGACCTATTGTTCCGTATGCCTTTCGAAACGTGGAGAACTGATTTTTTTTTTTGCTGAAACTTCTGGTGCGGATAAAATGCAACACGATCGACGGTCGATTAATGGAAAGCCCCCAGGTGATCGATGTGACCGTTCGCACCTCGCATCTGCTATAATTTGTTTCGGCTTTTCTAATTTTCCCCCAGCATCAAGTTTGCTCTTTTTTTTTCCACGCTGTTTTATTGGTGCTTTGCCTCCGCGGCGGAGCGCATTTCGACAATACCCATTTTCTAGCTCTCCCATAACCGCAGCGACTGCCGCCTTTTTTTTTTGTCGTCTTCTTATTCCTGTTGTAAACGGCCTCGACTTCTTACTTCTCCTTTACACTCCAATTACATACATTTTTTTACGACGTTATTACGTATCTGTTTCAGTTTTACCAGCAGATTTACTCTAATCACTGTAATCCTTTCATTTCGTTTCTTGTAAACACATCCTTATTTAAGATGTAATCTGCGATACATAATACCTAAACGATATTCTTTAGACGTACCAAAACGCTTACATCTAAATCTTTAAAGGTAATTTTCTAAACTTTCATTAATTTATTTAGATTTAAATACTAAAAATACTAATATTAAATTAAAAACAATTATTTTATTACATAATTCATTTTATTTATTTCTATTATAATCTTAATTTTTTTAAGCGAAATTTTTTTCTATTTTCTAATTTTTAAATTTAAAATAATTTTATAACAAAAAAAATACAAATAATTGTGTAATTTTTATATTTGTTTCAATGAGATTTTCATTTGATTTACTTATCTGTACTTGATCAATAATCTTTAGATAGGCTTGTTTCTATTTCTAAAACTTATTTTTAGTTTAAATAAAGGAAATTGATGGAATCACGATAATATTTCATATTTGATGCATGATGTAGCTTTATTTTTCAATAATAATATTTATTGCATGCACAAAAATAATAGATAACAACAAATTCATTAATGAACACATCTAATTTAGCTTAATTTATATTTATAAAAAAAAATATGAAATTAAAAAAAACAATTAATAAGAATTTTTAATATTATTACTTAAAATATTTATTTTATTTCTTTAAATAAATTAAATTCGATTTTTCTTAAATATTGACTTTTTAGTGCTGTATATTTAAATATTTATTATGTAAACGTGATCGGCCTTGAATGTTTGAAATCAGTAGAAGAAGAGTTATTCGGTAAATATGTCTGAGAAGCAGCATCTTCTCGAAATATAGGCATTTCAAGAAAATAGAAGAAAAAAAAGTATCGTTAATAGCAATGTTCACAACTTCCATCGTACATTAAACATCGTTAAGTGTGCAAGAAAAACGATGCCGCCGAGGCGTGGAATAGGTAACAGCCGGAATACTTAACGAATCCGTTGCGCAATACACTCATATTTTTTCTTTCTTTTAACTCTCATTCGATTATGAAACTGAGCAACCGATTGGAACGTTCAATAACAGGAATATGATCTGACACAGTTATGGCTGTCTCATTAATTATCAACAGTCCAGTTAATGAAAACTAAATGCTTTTCCCGTAACCTGATCGCAACTTTAATTGTTTTCCTTGAATAATTCCACAGGACATCGATTACGCCCCAGTCCGTCCTTCCACCTGTTCTCTTTCTTTTACTCCTTTACCATCCCCTATTCCGGTTCAGCTTCCTCTTTATCCTTTTATTTTATTTATTTTCCCTTTTGTAGTACTTCCTCCTTCTCTCTACGTGTGCTTCTCCGTTTCATTTGCTGCGAGAGAGCAGTTTCTGTTTTATTTTGGTTTATATTGCGGGATTTTCTGCTCCCATCTTAATGTTGCAGAGCATACCCATTTACAAAACTAAACTGCCTTAACGATGCCGACAATTTGCACTGGAACCGAAAACCGCCGGAGCGGAAATGGTGCATTGACATAAATCTAATTGATTGATACCTGATAAATCGCGAACGTAGATTTTATTACTACAGATTTAGATTAGATTCGTGTATTGATATAAATGCAAAATAACAATATAAATGCGCAACAAGTAATAAATATTGAAATATTGATATAATATAAGCTTTTGGAGGTTTGTATTTGTTCGGACTTTGAATTAAATGGATTAAATGATAGGCGATTTGAATATTTAATGTAACTTTTGAATCCGGGTTTAGAAAATCGGGGTATTTCATTTTTATTGTTTGTATTCGGGAGGATAATGTGATAAGGATCGTTGTTGGCTTAAACAATGAAGATTTTGGCGATAAGGTGATAAGGTTTGGGTATAAAGAGTAGCGGACAAAGTGGATCGTGCCATCAATTGGAGCGAGATGAAAGCCGCCGTCTTCTTGTTCATTGCTTTGGTAGGATTTGCCACCGCCGGTCCTTGTAAGTTTGATAATTCTTTTTGAAGATTCGCGATTATAAGTTTTGCGGTTTTAGTGCAGGGTCGCGGAAGGCTTTATTTCCCGGAGGAGGAAGATCCTAATAGGATTGAGTACTTTTACTGGGAGGACGATGAGGGTTTGGTTCACAGAGAGGATTTGGTTGGAGCCGTGAATGAGAGGAAGGCCGATATCAGCGACGTCACCATCTACCTGTACACTAAGAGCAATCCTTCGGCGCCGGAAACAATCAAACCCGCTGACTTCAGCACGATGACTTCCTCGAAGTACTACAAATCGTCGAGGAAGAACGTGGTCATTACTCACGGCTGGAAGAATAGCCACGAGAGCCCTGTTAACACGCTGATCAGATCCGCTCTGCTGAAGAAGCACGACGTGAACGTGTTCGTGGTTGATTGGCACGAGCCCGCCAGCAAGAATTACATCTCGGCACATGGTTCCGTTCGTGACGTCGGCACGATCGTCGGGAACTTCATCAACAAGCTGATGACTCAATACGGACTCACCGGCAAGAACTTCAACCTGATAGGTCACAGCTTGGGAGCTCACATCTCCGGATGTGCAGGTGCTGCCATGAAGACCAAGGCGGATTACATCATCGGACTGGATCCAGCGCTACCACTCTTCTCCATGGGTAATACCGACAATCGCATTGATCCATCGGATGCCCAGTTCGTTCAAATCATTCACACCAACGCCGGACTTCTTGGATTCTCCAGTTCCATCGGTCATGCTGATTACTACCCCAATGGTGGTAAAAAGCAAATCGGATGTGGCGCCGATCTTACCGGAACTTGCTCACACTCCAGATCATACATGTACTTAGCCGAATCCATCCAGAATTCTGGATTCACCTCTCACCTCTGCAACAACTTCGGTGACTACGATAAAGGAAAATGCAGCGGAAACCACAAATCCTTCCTTGGTAAATTTACCATCGACAGAACGTAAGTCCACTAATACAAATTATACACGCAATATTTAACATAAACTTTCACTTGCAGCGCTTCCGGCGACTATTTCCTCGCCACCAAAGAAAAGGAACCATTCTCTTTAGGATAATCCATCGCTTATATTAACCCTTATTATGAATCTTATAGATTTCTAATACCTATATCCCTGAATAAACGCATTATCAAAATAAAATAAACTTCTAATCTACAAATATTCTGCAACGAAATATCATTAATTTGCTAAGTAACTTAATCTCATGGATTATTACAGTCACAATGACGCACTTGAAAATATTAATCTACTCAATTAATACAGAGGCGAGAAGGAAGCTGCTTCGAGAAAATGATAACGCGTTTTCACTTAACGATGAATGCTCCCCACTGTTCCAACGGATTTCAATCTCCAACTAAAACTCTTTCATCCGCCTATAATTGAAATTAATGATTGATTAATTATACAATTAAGCTAATACGATAATAATAATAATACAAAAAAAAAACAAAGAAATTAGTTAAAATTGTTTAATTGGATTTGCGATTGTGAAATAATAATAAATTCGTTTCAGACTAAAAGCTTTGTAAATCAGTTATAGGCGAAAACTGGGGTATAATAAATTTTCTTAAAAGGTGTATTTTCTAAGGGAAAGTATAAAAATGATGGCTTGCTTGGCGTGGCAAAATGTAGGGGCCGAATCTCATCATTAATCCAGGCGAGATGAAGGCCACATTTGCATCGGCCACGGCTTTTGTCGCAGCCGCACCCTTTGTAAGTTTCATAATTAATTTTTAATCTTACGTTTAAAAGCTTTCCGCCGCGCAAAACCGCACTAGGCTTTACTTCCCCGAATAGGAAGATCCCAGTGGGATTGAATGCCTCGATTGGATTCATGATGACAGCTTCGTATAAAATGGGAAATTTGATCAGAGATCTTGATAAACTCCGCTCCGATAAAAAGGGACTTTACCTTTCAAAGAAATACTCAAACAAACTGTCAGATAGGTTTATTTATAGATATTGATATACCCTCAATATCCATTAACATACATATACGAGGATCATAAGTAATACTTATTTTTTTTTATAAATTAATTTATAATTTTCAATACAGCTTTAATGGAAAGGTTTTAAGAAACAAACACTTTCTGTACATCATATTTTCCTGGTAGCAGAATATGCTGTTTAACGGAAACGCCATAGAACTGATCGGATCGGATCCATTTGTGACATCTACATATTTGTAAAAGTATCCATAGCTTGTAAACGGCAATTTTGAGAGGCATCGCGACATCTACTATTAATTACTATTATTAACTCATTGAAAATCCTCTATACTTTATAGTCTCCTAGTAGCACGCTCCAATATTTGTCACAAACATCAAAAGACTAAATGATGAAACAAACGCAAATGGAATTGATTGGGCAGATTGGATGAATCTGGTAACGAAGGCGCGTCGACTGCGTCCTGTCATCAGCCGTGGCAGCTGCAATTAATAATGATTAATTAAAGTTTTTACCTGTATTTCCAATAAGTAATTAAAGTTTTCTTCGTATTTCTTAAAAAAAAAAACACATAATTGGACATGTACTTATTTTGTAGATAGTCCAAATTTATGTAACATCAGGATTCTTGAATGAATTAACATATACCGATGTACTACAGTTTGTACAAATTACTTTTGCATTGTGTTGCGTAGTTTGAAGTACGCTATCTGTGTATTACATAAATGATAAGTACTAAATCAAAAATAAATCCTAATCGATACAGATTTTTGGCAAAGTATGAATCAAAGTTACGCAATCATCGATCAAGGTGACATATCTAATCCAGTAATAAGATTTACAATGATGCTGTAAAATTTAAACTAAAGTATTATCTAACGATTAGATATTATTTGGGTATAAAATTGGGATATCGTGGTTTTGAAGTAGTTAGAAGAGATGCTTCTTCAGTTGGTTTTGATCATTGCAGTCGCCTATGGCGGTGAGAATTTAACTTAACTTAAATATATTATTATTATTAATTATTTTTGTAGCTAATGGTAGAATCGTAACGGATGAATATGAAGTTACGACTGATCACTTCGTGCTGATGGCAAGTGAAAGAGATGGCGTGCATTTAGTAAATCTGAAGTACCAGCCTCCCAATACGGATGTTTCGGATAAAGATTTGATGGTGTACTTGTTTACAAGGGCGAATACTCGGGAAGGCTTTCAGATTAAGGCTGAGGGTTTCAGCGGGGCCATTAAATCGCAATACTTCGATGCTAACAAGATTAGCTTGTTCGTTAATCACGGATACGGTGGGAATTACTTGGGCGGAGCCAATAGAGCTATACGAGATGCCATTCTGTCTAAACACGACGTTAATGTATTTCTGGTCGATTCTGCGAAGGCCAGGGAGTTTTACACAACCGCCGTGCTCTGTGCACCAGGTGTCAGCAAAAGAGAAGCTGAATTTATCAGGAAATTTGCAGACTTCAATGAAGTTCCATATGATAAAATACATTTGGCTGGACACAGTTTAGGAGCTCACGTATCCGGAGGTGTTGGCGCTCAGTTGGATGGCAAAGTTAGAAGCATCCTGGGCCTGGACCCAGCGCTCCCTTTGTTTTCTTACAACAATACCGAAACACGGCTGGACGTAACTGATGGCCAGTTTGTGCAAGTTATCCACACGAACGCTGGCTTGAAAGGGTTTAGTAGTTCCATCGGACACGCGGATTATTTTCCCAATGGGGGTGGCATGAATCAGCCAGGATGCGGCACAGACTTACTAGGATCTTGTGCTCATGCCAGAGTTTACAACCTCTATAAGGAGTCTGTACTTACGTCCGGATTTCTAGCGAAACGTTGCGATAGCTATGAAAACTTTAAAGCAGGCCTCTGCGACCACAACCCAACATCTCTCATGGGAGAATTCCCTTTGGACACTAGGTAATACTACTCGCTCCCTTCCGACAAGTGCTGAAATTTATATTTACTTAATTCGCCATCCTCGAGGAAATGTAAAATACATGTTTTCGCTTTTCCAACTTACTTTCAGACAGAAAAATATTGTTCAGCTCGGCCGTAATGGAACTAAATCATTTAGGATCCGCTATGAATTCATTGTAAAGAAATTAGAGTCTGAAGTTTAGAGGAAATTCAGTTAAAATTAGATTAGAGTTAGGATTATGCCGGGATTAGGCTGCGTCGTTCCTTTCTTAACCGACCTCGGGGTCGGAATTATGTAAGGGCGAGAGGGGCGCGGAAGGGATTAAATTTTATCTCTATTCTGCAAGTCTCAAAGGCAACAGAAATATCTATTTTCGTTTTTTTTAAATATAAATTTATATATTGTCTATTTGTTTGTTTGCAGGGCTAAAGGAGATTACTATCTGGACACGGCGGCAGCAGAACCTTTCGCTTTAATATAATAAAATCAAAGGTCGACTGATACGGCTTATATCTACTCGTATAAAATCAAATTTTGTATCAATTAGATCTTTTATAAATAAAACTTAGTAAGCATGAAACTAGTCGTTGTGTTAAGTACTGTGCTGGCGCTCGTCCAAAGCCACGGTAAACCCTTTATCACATCAAATATAGCGTAGGTAATTTAAAACTTTTACGTTTAAGTCGTGAGACGCTATTACGCGGATGAGGAGACCGGAGATGGTAAGCGGTTCACAGTCTTCGCCTCGGAGGACGGGGGATGGAGTTTGATAGATCTGCGACAGAGGGCAATTAACGTAGAGGTCAACGTGTCCGATGTTACGATGTTTCTGTACACGCAGCGAAATAAGGATGAAGGCGTCGAGGTGAAACTGGATGAGCTGACTATTGATACGAATTACTTCGATCCCAGCAAAATCTGTTTCTTCGTGTCCCATGGCTACACCGAGAATTACTTGGGAAGCAACAACGTGCCAATAAGGGACGCAATCCTATCAAAACACGACGTCAATGTATTCCTACTAGATTGGAGTAAATTTTCTTCGCTGTTCTATACGACTTCCGTAGTAGCAGTCCCTAAAATAGGTGCAGTTTTTGGAAATGCTATAGAAAACCTTATGGAGAAGTACGGGATGAGTTACGAGCAAATACATCTTTGCGGGCACAGCTTAGGCGCACACGTTGTGGGAGCTATTGGTGCTACAATGGGTGGCAATGCAGATCGTATCATAGCCACGGATCCAGCCCTTCCTCTCTTCTGGTTAAACGATACCGAGAAACGGTTGGATATTAGTGACGCTAAATTTGTCCAGGTTATACATACGAACGGAGGTTTACAAGGATTCCGGAGTTCCATAGGGCACGCGGATTATTTCCCGAACGGTGGAGGAATGAATCAGCCCGGATGTGGTTCAGATCTGTTAGGGAATTGTGCTCATGCTAGGGCTCATAAATATTACAGCGAATCGATCCTTACATCTCGTTTCGTCGCGAAACGCTGTCCCAGCTACGAAGACTTCCAGCTGAATCGCGGTTGCGACTCAGAGTCTCTACTCGGAGAGTTCTTCACAGATAAAAAGTAAGTTTAAACTAATTAAATCCATTCATTATTAATAAAAACTTAATCAACTTAATAATATTATTATTTTAACACGTAATATTTAGTAAATAAGAAAAATCTATATCTTCTTTATAGTTATGCAAATTATTATTATAGTTTATGACTATACTATAGAATTTATGTTATCAATCCATCTCTTCAAATTTAAAAGTGAATTACTTAGTAATCTCAAGTACTTTAATCATACCTGTACGCATAATATATTCTCTATAGTCTTATTCATCTTTAATCTATTAGTCGTAATTTCCGATTGTTTTTTTTTTCTTTATTGATGATGTTTTATTTTGTATAGGGCCAATGGAGATTATTATCTGGACACAGCGGAATCAAAGCCATTCGCCTTGGGATAAAGATCAACGATACCAAAAATCACGATGGCTGATATCAAATCAACGCAGATAATGTTCCATAAATAATTAGTATTTTTGCGTTTGTAATCTGTGAAAATATATATGATTTTTTCTGGTAAAATAAATGTATATAAGCAAACGGATAAGTGAGTTGAATTGTATTGTTTGACGGAGGTCGTTATGAATCTGTCTAAAAGTTTATTGTTGCTGTTCGCTGCAGTAACTGCTGGAAGTGCAGGTAACTCGCGGCTCGATGATTTCATTTCGAAACAATTAGTTTCGCTTATAATTTGCAGATGTTCAAAGGCAGTACTACAGTGACGAGGAGAGGACGGGCGTGGACGTGGACGGACAGAGGTTTATTGTAATGCAAGATGAATCGGGAGTGGTACATTTGGTTGATTTGCATGCGAGGGCCGCAGGTGCAGTGGCAAACATATCGGACGTGACTGTATTTTTCTATACACAAACGAACCCCACGAACCCTATCGAGATAAAAGTAGAACAGTTCGATGGCTTCATCAAGTCCGATCTGTTCGATTCTAGGAAGGACATTGTTTTCACGACGCATGGCTGGGGAGGATCGCATACCAGCAAAACGAATATCTTCACCAAAGATGGAATTTTAGCTCATTACGATGTTAACGTATTCGTTATTGATTGGTTCCGACCTGCAAACGAGTTTTACACGGTCGCCAAACTTTCCGTTCCGATTGTTGGAAAGATCATGGGCAATTTTATTAATAATTTGATGGAAAAAAATGGCATCCAAGCAAGGCAGATTGTTATCGTTGGTCAAAGCTTAGGAGGACAACTCATTGGGTCTATTGGAAGCAATATGAAGGTGAAGCCTAGCGCGTTGGTGGCTTTGGACCCAGCTCAACCTCTGTTCTTTGTCGACGATGATCCAGACACTCGCCTGGACGCTTCGGACGCTGAATTCGTTGAGGTCATCCATACGAACGCCGGATTCCTAGGATTCAAGAGTTCAATAGGTCACGCGGATTACTACCCCAATGGCGGCGGTATGCGGCAACCAGGATGCGGTCCAGACATACTGGGCACCTGTGCTCATTACAGAGCTTACTATTATTACGGTGAAGCCCTTCTCACATCTGGGTTCAAGGCGCACAGATGCGATAGCTACGAGAAATACCAAGCTGGGAATTGCAGTGAGAACTCGGTTTCGTACATGGGTGTCTATCCAGTTCACAACCAGTAAGCATTGAACTTTTTATTATTATATAGAATTCAAATTATATTTAATTACAGGGCCCGAGGAGACTATTATTTGAATACGGCTGCATCCGAACCCTTTGCACTTGGATGAGTGCTTCGACCATTTGATGTATTCATCCGATAAGAACGCGACAGAAATCTGTATATAATAAATTTACGTCAGCTCAAACAATATCTGCTCATTTCATCGGAATTATCGTTTCATCTCGGCATTGATTTTTTCCTTCACTTGGTCTAAGCTCGTAGTGTCCGATAGCACTTTAATTGTCTTCTGCCGCGATTTAAAACCCTAAAACAAAAAGGTGATGAACTGATTGACATTTTTACAGGTAGTAAATACCACCTTCTCCAAAGATACGTCTCCTTTTCGTACCCCCAATACACTGGATATGTACTTGACCAGTTCAGTGTTAGCCTCTCCCTCTGCAGGAGGTGCATTTATCTGAACACCTACACCTTCTTCCGTAATATCTGGAATAATACCATCAACACCCATACATGAAAATCTTTCCAAATACGCACCAGTAATAGAGTTTTGCTTAGCACCAGGCTTAGCCAAGATATGGATTAAAATATGCTTAGATTTGTCCAAACAAATCGGTTCAAATACCTTAGGAGTCACCTGAAAAATAAATAGAAATTATTTAAAATTAATAACAACATAATATAATATCTAGAATTTCAAAAAATAGCAAAGTATTTAAATTTTAATATAAAAAATAAAAGTTTTATAGTATTTTTATTTAAACATTAGTGAAGTCAATTTATTTAAGGCCTTTACTAAACTTTGAGCAAGTAACAAACTCTAAATAGTGAAAAGTCTTTTAATTAGCTATATTAAGTAATTAAGAGTATAATAATCGTTTACAAAAAGTACAAATTAATTTTATTTAAAAAGCGATAGCAGCGCAGAAAGTGTTGAACTACAGAAGAATTGAGTTACTGGTTTGAAGATGTCGCTCTAAACATATCTGTACTTTCCAAGTTTGACGATAATGTACTAAATTTCAAATAAGAAAATCGTCAATTACCAATAGAGTTTTCTTGAAAAAAAAAACTTTGTTACACTAATATTAAAATATTTAAATTTTAAATAAATTGAAACTATATCTTACTCATTTCAAATTATTGATGCAGTTTTGTTACCTGATTGTGCAGAAAACGAGAAATCTATAAATAAACTTGCGTCTGGATAAAAGTTGTCAGTGCAATATTGTCCTAAAATTACATTAAGTTTGAAGCAAATAATATCAGAAGTTAAAGATCTTAATAGGAATGTAAGTAAAACTTGAACGAAGCTAATGTATTTTAACCTATAAGTGCGAATATTTCAAAGGTACATACGTCCGGTTCTTTTTGCGATTTACCCTTCTTTGAAGCCTTCTTAGACATACTCGTGGTTATAACACTGGATGTTGTTAAAATATTCAGAAACTTGCTACCGGTCTTCGCACAGTACATCTGTTTTGATTGTCTGACAGTTCGTGTTTAGTTTTAGGTTACAAAATATTTTACAAGATGCCGAAAAAGTTCGCTGGAGAGAATAGCAAAGCTGTAGCAGCTAAAGCCAGAAAAGAGGCTGTTAGGGAGAACGAGAAACAAAAGAAGAAGCAGCAGGATGATGATGCTATGTGGATGGACAATGATAAAGGGGCCATGAAGAAACAGCAGCGAAAGGTAAGCTTTATGAATTTATAAGAGTTGGTATAATGATGTACTAATATACAGGAAGAGCAAGAGAAAAAGAAGATTGAACAGGCCCAGAAGAAAGCTGAAGCCAAAGCTTTGCTTGAGGAAGAGATGTCAAGCATCAAGAAGGTTTCTAAACCATCACCATCTCCTAAAGTAACTGTAGCTAAAATACAAGCTATGAAACAAGCCCAGGCTCAAGCACAAACTAAAAAGGAGGATAAGAAAATTGAGACCCATCTCGATGTTCCTGTGGAGGAGAATATAAACAGAATTGAAGTGGATGGAGATGAAGCTAGAACTATCACTGAGGCTATTAATATCTTAAGGTAATGATATTATTTGCATTAAGTTTATAGTTGTAACTCTTTTATTTCTAGTGTGGAAGAAAAGCATGTAGATAAGCACCCAGAGAAAAGGATGAAGGCAGCTTATAATGCCTTTGAGGAGAGAAGATTAATTGAATTGAAGGCTGAGCATCCTTCACTTAGATTATCCCAATTGAAGCAGATGATCTTCAAAGAATGGCAGAAGTCTCCAGAGAACCCATTGAATAACGTTTAACGTTTAAATACAAAAATAATTTATTTCCACAAAAAAAAATATAACTACATTTATTCAGTCAGTATAAGAGTATGGAAAATATGATATATAAAAATCAAAATATAATAATGGATGGAAAAATTAAGCATAGTGCAAGAAGAGAAACATCATCATCTGGACCACCAATCTACGAAGCACAGAATCATATGAGCCAAGTGCTCTGGAGTTTCCAGGAGCGACATATGACCTGCTGTAGGTATCAGTTCCAGAAAGGCCCTCGGAATCGTCTGTAAAAGTAAAGAAACTTTAAGACATTGTATTTGGTTAAAGAGGAAATAAATCTTACTCGTTCCATCTCACACTCCTGCACCAAAGTCACCTCGGTGTCGTTTAACCCATGGACAAGTAAGGTTGGAATAAGGATCCTTCGATGAAAAGCTGCATCACCCTCGGGCCAACTCTGCCCGATATTGATATAATCCAAAACGTACTTTGGTATGGAAGAGTCTGAATCACAAGGCTTGAAGTGCTTTCCTCTAGTGGCATAGAATAAACTCCTAAAAAATATATATTACAATTAGAGGCTTATGAACGATGATATCTTTCTATTTTGCACAACTTTAAGATACAAAATTTTACTTTTTCACTTCAATTTAATAAAAAAAGCATACAAATTTTATTGGAAATTATTTCGCTTATCCTATTTATTGAATACCAATAATTTGAGCATGTCACGCATCTTAGTAACGTTTTTGAAAACGTTTATAATCGCGGTTTCCGCAGATTATTGATTTTTAGAGATCAAGGTCAATAAGGGTAAGTCAATAAATGCAATTTCAGACACTTCAAATTCTTGGGAAAGTGTATTTTTTTGAAATTGCAATTAGATCTAAATTAACAGCGTTTTCTTACAGAACATGGCTGATGATAGCATTAAAACATGTAAACAGATCTACAAAACGAATACATGCTTGTGAAAGACGTATTCGTTGAGCGGATGCTTCATGCATGGTTTAAAGACAATTTCATAGAGTACATTTTTGAATTCGCAAGGAAACATTTATATGCAACGCCGGAACAGCCACAGGGTGAATTATGGTTTTAATTTAAGCTATCGTCGAAATATGTGCGCGGCGCATCTAATCGAATAGCGATCAAAAAACATATAATAATGCATGCAGTTTGGCGTGTAAGTAGAAATTTGCGCAACCGAACATGTACTTTACCTTTTAATACCACAGAACAATAATGGACTTATCAGTAGTTGCAACCAGCTGAAAACGGAGATTTCGCTTCCTGTAATGGGTGCTGAAAGGGCTGTAGGGCCACCACCGCTAATTAACACCAGCTGCACTATCTGTTGCGGCCGATACCTGCACAAAGCTGTAGCCAAACTACACCTAAAAGTAAATATTCGTTAGGAATTTGTAAATATTGATTGTATCACTTTTACCCAAAGGAATGCCCAATTATAATAAACTTCCTAGTCTCGTCTCTTTGAGCATAGTGATCAAAAACAGCGAAGACGTGATTCAATAGTTTCTTGAATTTGTAAGCCCTCCTCCTGTTTGGTGCCGAGCTATATCCATGCCCCAGCATATCTGGGGCAACAACCTCAAAGCCCTTACCCAAGAGATTCTTCATTATGTTCCACCACACATCTGCTGTGCTTCCAATACCATGCAATAGAATTATCATAGGCTTATCCTAGAAAATGTATTATTTAGATTTGAAATAAAAAGTAGATTCAATTGCACTTACATTAACTAATATTTGGTTTTTATGGCTGCAATTTTCTTTTTTGTTACGTAGAGTGATTGTGGTACATTCAGTGGGAAGGACAGCAGATCCCTCATCATCTGGTGATCTCAGGAACGCTAGATTGTCACAGCCCTTGTTCCGACTGATGGTATATTCCTGAAAAGCCTCAAAAACAGTGTCCTGGATTAACCTCTCCACAAAAGTCTCGATGTTAGTTATCTTGGAGACTTGGGTGAATTTTTCTGAATATCTCTGGGATCTCCTGAAGGAGCAGTTGCAGGGATTCGCTCTCAAAGGCTTGTTCCATCTTGTGAACCAATATTCCTCGGTTAGGGAGTTCCTGTTTGTACTGTGCCTCTTTTCAGCTGCTTCATGTTTCAAGTTTTTGTTAACCACCTGTTTATCAGGCTTCACATGTAGTATGTGAATATTGTTGCTATTCACACGCAGAAATTCACTATTTTTCACGCCAATCGGTTGCGTTGGATAGATGGAATGCCGGAGCTTCTTCAAGAATTTCGGCAGACAACAACTTTCTTCACTCATCTTTCTTCTCGCACTTTTAAGTTACACCCATTTCCAGTCGCTTCGTTCAATCCAGATCTGCTCAAACAAACGCTAATTGAACTTAATTCGTGTTACTTAACATTGTTTTCTTGTTTTTTTTACCATAGCCTCTACTTAAGCTGTACTCGTCCGGTTCTTTAGGCCGATTATCGCTTAGCGCATGACATGCTTACCACTTGCATACCAAATATAATAACTGTAAACGCAAGACGCATTCCGGATGGGATTGCTTCAATACTTGCAATGCAACAATATTTTTTGTTGACTCACAAAGATTTCTTAATAAAAAAAATATATTTATTAATTTATTGAAATAAAATATAAATAATTACCAGTAGCTTCGAATTGAACGCTTCAACTGTTGGAATGCGAAAGCCTTCTTTTCACTTAATAGAAATAATAATTGTTTATGCAATCTGTTTATTCAACAATTATGACTACTAACTAATGCCCACTCCAATCGTCCTTTGGTCACGGTTTTCAAGTTATTAGTATTGCTGTTGCGTTTATGAAAATAATTTGCATGTTGCGTTACATTGTTACAATATTTGGCGAAATTCGGAACAATGCTTCCACATGGATAAAGCATATTAATGACTTTAACTTTCTGTTTCATATTATTAATTGCCAGTGACCTCTAACTAAACAAAAAAAATATAATTAATTAAGACGAAAATCCAACTACGAAAATAGTTACAATCATTACAATTAAATACTCATAATCTTCGAGACTAAGTAAACTGTATACAAGGTAATCTTTGCACAGTAACTAATATTGAAGTCTTATTCAACTACATTTGTTGTAAATAACAAATTCTAATTTAAATAATTAAGTATATTTCCCTTGACCAATATATATTAATATTTGCTTTGTAAAATAACTGAAATATTCGTTTCTATAAAAATCGTTAATTATTACAGATTCATTAGCAAATTCCAATTGAAAAATAATTATATCCAATTAAGTTTTTATTTTGTTCGCTCGTAATTATTTAAACGTTAGACGTTGGAACGAATGAATAAAATAAATAACTACAAGTGATTTATTTCCGAGAAATAAATGTTCGTTTGTTAAATATTTAAAAGTAAACTTTATTAATAATTTTACACATGTTAAAACTTGTAAATATCTGCAGTACCAAAAAAAATCACGTTATGTTGATGTTCATAATTTATATGTAAATACATTCAGTACCAAGGAAATCTTGTTATGTTATTGTAATTAATAAATATTTAAAAGTAAACTTTATTAATAATTTTACATATGATAAAATTTGTAAATTTGCAGTAACTAGGAAATCTCGTTATGTTGCTGTTTTAATACATAAATAGTAGCAGCCCTTACATATTACATACCCATTGTGATTTCTAATATAAATGATTGATGCATAATATTAAAGTAAAAAAAATGATTGTAGATTGTTTTTTTTTTCTTGACGAAACATAGCATAAAATTGGGGAAAACGTGATTTGTATAAGGGCTCAACAAAATCCGGTTTTGTTAAACATTATCCGAATTGTTTCGACATTAATATTGACGTTTTTTTTTATTAGCCTAGTGAAACGAGACTGCTAAATGTTTTTAGTTCATATATTTCTGCCTCTTCTTTGATGAATAAGGCGACTAGAATGAGTCTATGCCATTTTATTAACAACGGACAGATGAAGTGCAGCCAGTTGGCTGTTCCATCTGTCCAATGCATTGTATCTTGATGTATTGACGCTCTCCCGATTCAAGAAAAGGACGTGATTAACTTCATCAATTCTTCCTTGGATTGTGCTGAAACAATAATAACAATAATTATACTCAAGTATATAATGAAGATCAACAAAACTCACTTGTCCAAAATGCAGGAAACTAACAAATTTTCTACATCGTCTTCGTCGATGTTTAGTTCTCTTGAAATAGATGGAATTTGTATTCTCGTGTAAGGCCTGATGAGTTCAATGAGAACCTGTGTACGGATGTTCCTTAAGAGATCTACAAAAAAAACGTAATTTACAAGAAATTTTCGCAATACCAATTCGCTTACCTTCAATGTGTTCACGAATAAATGGATCATCCATAATTGTTTCGCGATTTTGCCTTAAGATTTTCTCAAATTCGTTAATATCGTTATTCTGATACGCATTGACGAGATTCGTCATGGCTAATATTTCTGGGTCGTTCTTATAGGGTTTTGCTTCTTGCGAATCGAACGGATTTATTCCAGATTTCATTAACCTGGAAAGAACGGTAAGTTATTGAATTCAATTGCGAAGTAAATATGTAAATTACATGTTCGCTAGTACAAGATATTTGAGGCAAGTTGTGCGTCGCGGGCTACCGGATTCATCATAATTCTTGAATGCTTCAAAAAAATCAGTATGGGCTCTCTCGAATTCTCCTTCACGAAGATGCATTTTACCTCCACATTCTGAAATAGAAAATATTTTGAAATATCTTCTGTTAAAGACTTAGTGATTGAATAATATATGAAATTTACCTCTAATAACTCCCATTATCAAAGGATGTGGTATTGCGGATTTAATATGCAAAGATTGTTCATACAGTGTCTTAAGTTTCTTATTATTTTTTTGTTCTGTATACATTTGTATTTCTAATGCATATATTTCAAGTAACTGAGTACCCTTTTTAAGATCATCTTCTCCGTCATCAGTTTGGCATGACTGATGCAATTGCTTTAAAATTTTTGCTAATTTATTATAATCACCCTGATCATAATAAAGTTTTCCTAATTTAGTGTTCGTTTTAAACCAGAGCCTATCATTTTTTGCATCCTTAAGAGCTTCCAGAGTAGTCTCATAGAAATCCTGCAAAAGATCCATCTAGACAGACAGATTTTAGTTGATTGTCATTTATATGGTGCACAGATGCTTACGTTCTTGGATGTTGATATATAATCTAAAATAGAATTGATGGACTTTTCACTGTGGTTTCTGGTCACGGCTGTCTTGATGTAAGTTAGAAGCTGCTTGTAGCGAGTCATCATTTCATCGAAGTTGGCTAATTTAAAGTTTATTTTAATCATTTGCTTCAATGCTTTGAAGCCCCATTCTCCTTTCTCCCCCTTTTCCAGATCCAACACCTTCTGGAAAGACCACAAGGCACTCTTCGGGTCATCCTCTTTCAATGCTTTGCTGTTGTAATACTGGTTTTCTAAGTCCACGTCCGGTTCGGAATTACTATCTTCTGAGTATTCCTGCAAAAAGGGAACGTGTATATATAGGTGAAAATAAACAGTCACCAGAGGTTAAGTGCGTTGTTTCTTCTATTTACCAGACCATAATCCTCCTCGTCTTCGCACATGAAATCATCTTCACCGTCTGACATCTTTCCTAAATTGTTGAGTATTTGTTACTTAAAGAATACCGGCTCTTATTTACGTATCATAGAGGGCAACTGATTAACATTGATTGCAGCGACACTTATCAACACTTATGGCGATCGAATTAGAATGCACCGCACCGGCAATTGTCATTGCATCTGCTTATGCAACCAAACTTGCTTGAAAAGTTGCATAATCAATGCTTTACACGTACAGAACAATAATTAATCACAATTATTGAACAATTAACGAACCATAATTGATAGTTTACCTAATAAAAACATTTACGTTACAATCAACAACTATTAAATGCAAATTAAATAAACATTTCATTAATATTACAAAATTGTATTAACAAACAATCATTTACCAAAAACAACAATTTAAACTTTAAATTATTTGTTTACAAAGCACAAATTAGTTTTCGTTTAAATATTAATATACAATTCATATTACTGCAGTGCTTTCCACGGTTTATTGTTTCAAATAATGTTTTATGTCGGACAACAAATGCAAGTGCTGTAACTTCTTTTCTTTCTTTTATTATTATTTTCATAGCGGTCATAAAGTACCGCGAGTACACGATTTAATGATTCTTCCATTTATTGCGCAAAAAAAAGAGCAATCAGACATGGAAAAACCTTTCGTCTAGGCTTTAAAGTAAGAAACAAGAATATGTTATTAATTTTCTTAAGTAATACGTTTTCTGTAACAGATTCTTTAGACACTTTTTTTTATTATATTTTTAAATTATTAATAATCCAATTATTGAATTATAAATGCATTTTTAAGAACAATGTAAATAAGGTTGCCTATGTTACTTTACCAGTAGGAGATAGTCAGGATTACTTAACAGTTCATATTTAAATAAAACGCGTTCTCACAAAATTAGTAGTAGTAAAAGACACTGCTTTTTAAAGTAGTATTTTTTTTTTCAACTTTGATGCCAAAACGCGAAGACACTGCTTTTTTCAAGTGTTAAAAAAACGTTTTTTCAACTTTGAGTACAAATTACAGAATTATTGAAGCATATACATTTGACTTTAGTTTTAGTATTTAAAGACACAATTAACATGATTGGTTGTTGAGTAATACATCAAAACGTGAAGATACTGCTTTTTTTGAGTGTTAAAACAACGTTTTTTTTAAACTTTGAGTACAAATTACAAAATTATTGATGCATATACATTTGACTTTAATTTTAGTATTTAAAGACACAATTAACATGATTGGTTATTGAGTAATACACCAAAACGTGAAGACACTGCTTTTTTTTAGTGTTAACGCAACGTTTTTATCAACTTTGAGACAAATTACAGAATTATTAAAGCGTATACATTTGACTTTAGTTTTAGTATTTAAAGACACAATTAATATGATTGGTTGTGGAGTAATACACCAAAACGTGAAGACACTGCTGTTTTTTTAGTGTTAACGCAACGTTTTTTAACTTTGAGTACAAATTACAGAATTTTAGAAGCATATACATTTGACTTTAGTTTTAG
>NW_017096203.1:0-24945 GCF_001412225.1 Nicrophorus vespilloides | reverse complement strand
AATAATCCAATTATTGGAATTATAAATGCATTTCTAAGAACAATGTAAATAAGGTTGCCTATGTTACTTTACCAGTAGGAGATAGTCAGGATTACTTAACAGTTACATATTTAAATAAAACGCGTTCTCACAAAATTAGTAGTAGTATATTTAAAGACACAATTAATATGATTGGTTGTGGAGTAATACACCAAAACGTGAAGACACTGCTGTTTTTTGAGTGTTAACGCAACGTTTTTTCAACTTTGAGTACAAATTACAGAATTTTAGAAGCATATACATTTGACTTTAGTATTTAAAGATACAATTAACATGATTGGTTATCGAGTAATACACCAAAACGTGAAGACATTGCTTTTTTTGAGTATTAAAACAACGTTTTTTTCAACTTTGAGTACAAATTACAGAATTATTGAAGCATACACATTTGAGTTTAGTTTTAGTATTTAAAGACACAATTAATATGATTGGTTGTGGAATAATACACCAAAACGTAAGGACACTGCTTTTTTTGAGTTTTAAAAAGACGTTTTTTCAACTTTGATAACAAATTACACAATTATTGAAGCGTATGCATTTGACTTTAGTTTTTGTATTTAAAGACACAATTAACATGATTGGTTGTGGAGTAATACACCAAAACGTGAAGACACTGCTTTTTTTAGTGTTAAAACAACTTTTTTCAACTTTGAGAACAAATTACAGAATTAATGAAGCGTATGCGTTTGACTTTAGTTTTAGTATTTAAAGACACAACTAACATGATTGGTTGTCGAGTAATACACCAAAACGTAAAGACATTGCTTTTTTTGAGTGTTAAAAAACGTTTTTTCAACTTTGATAAGAAATTACAGAATTATTGAAGCGTATGCATTTGACTTTAGTTTTATTATTTAAAGACACAATTAACATGATTGGTTGTTGAGTAATACACCAAAACGTGAAAACACTGCTTTTTTTTTAGTGTTAAAATGACGTTTTTTTAACTTTGAGTACAAATTACAGAATTATTGAAGCATATATATTTGACTTTACTTTTAGTATTTAAAGATACAATTAACATGATTGGTTATCGAGTAATACACCAAAACGTAAAGACATTGCTTTTTTTGAGTATTAAAACAACGTTTTTTTCAACTTTGAGTACAAATTACAGAATTATTGAAGCATATACATTTGAGTTTAGTTTTAGTATTTAAAGACACAATTAATATGATTGGTTGTGGAATAATACACCAAAACGTAAGGACACTGCTTTTTTTGAGTTTTAAAAAGACGTTTTTTCAACTTTGATAACAAATTACACAATTATTGAAGCGTATACATTTGACTTTAGTTTTTGTATTTAAAGACACAATTAATATGATTGGTTGTGGAGTAATACACCAAAACGTGAAGACACTGCTTTTTTTTAGTTTTAAAAAGACGTTTTTTCAACTTTGAGTACAAATTACAGAATTATTGAAGCATACACATTTGAGTTTAGTTTTAGTATTTAAAGACACATTTAACATGATTGGTTGTCGAGTAATACACCAAAATGTGAAGACACTGCTTTTTCGAGTGTTAAAGAAGTTTTATCAACTTTTAGAGAACATTACAGGAAAACGGTACTAGATACAAATATAAGGATACTTGCATATTGAAGCATGGACATTTCTCATTAAGTATACTATTAACAAGATTGGTTATCAAGAAAAACACTCAAAAAAGCTTTGAATAACAGAAAATGTAATTTATGGTGGATTATGTGCTGTTGCTGTAGAAATTAATTATGTAACAAGTGTGAGTTAAAAGTATATAAGTTGGATATTGTAGGGTTTTGTGGAATGTAGCGTAGGTTATGGGAATTTTAATAATAAATGTAAGTGTGTTTATTTAATTGAGCAAAGGGAATCGTAAGTAATGATTGCGGTGTCGGAGGGGCGGAAGTGTCAGCAGTGTGAAAGATGGGTATAATTCGGGATTAGTTAATGTACACTAGGATTGAATTAGTAGAAAGGATAATGAGTAAATGGTTATTGGGTTGTGTTGTGGAGTAGAACGGACGTATTATGGAAGGACGAAGATGAGATGGCTTGCGTTCCACGGAGCGCCCGTTACCCTCTGACAGTGACAGATTCATCCCGTCCTCCGATACTGGCGGCAAATAAATAAATAAGCCCCTCCGGTCCTTCGTCCTTTACTGATGCACTTCCAAGGATTGTCGTTCCTTCCGCATATATTGATTTATGTTTAATTTGCGGTGTTCCGTGTTCTGCGGTCTACTTGAAAAATGCAGCCGTCCCCCATTTCTCATCATCACTTAAACGCGGTTTATATATTGTAAAAGCTTGGAGGTGGAGGCAGCGGTTGGCGGTGAAAATAAAGCAGCGAGTGGTCCGGTTCCACCGCTCTGCAGCATCGTTAACGGTTTCTTATTAACCGTTGGATGCGGCTCTGAGCCCCCGATCTAATATACAGAAACTGCAAAGACTCTGATCTTTACTCGACGAATGCAATATGTCGCATAACACATCTTTTCATAACGTCCTTAGTGTATTATCAACCTTCAACCAAGAAATAAACTAAAAGTAAACACAAAATTTATATTGAACATAAGTTTAAATAAATAAATCAAAATTGAGAAACAAAATAAACCACAAACAAAATTGGTAAATGTTGGAAATTTGCACATATTAAATCATCAGTTTATACACCAATTGATTTTCTTTATTTAAAATCATTGTTTTGCGGTTTTTGCTTGCCAATGCAAAAATGAAAATAACACGCGTCCCGGCAATAATGCGTTGCCATTAATATTCGAACGAAAGAAACGCACAAACCGAATGATTCGCAATTACTGCGATTAATTAAATATCAATTTTGCGATGTGGCCGGGCACGAAAATCTGCACGCAATGATTGCATTAAAATTCATTAATTAAACGCCAGATATTCCTACTTTTTTTTTAAATTTTGTTGATTTTCTGCACTCACAATTAAATTTCATCCATATACAAAAAGATGTGTAAATTGACATGAATGAATGGCTTGATAATATGTACAATTTTATTTAATAAAACTTACGAACTCCCGGACTTACGAACAAAATTTTTAAAAGCTCTAACTTGTAACAAGGATATATATAGTGTTAAAAAATTAACTGTACAAACAAAAATTGATAATTTCTTTAATAAAATATAATATTTTTTGAAGATGTACTATATGTTTTGTTGGGGTCTATATCACAATCCCGACAAACGAAAGACCGTCTATTGAAATCCCGAGTTTATCAAAATCCCGACGTTCGAAATCCCGGCTGTATTAAAATCCAAACGCTTGAAATCCCGACTATGTCAAAATCCCGACTACCATAATCCCGACAATCCGGGGAATTTTAAACATTTCAAAATATATTTATCTTACTACACTTTATCATGGTTTTTACTTTTATATATGTTAAATTTCGTATTACTTATTGCATAAATTTGAAAAATTACTTACAAATACTTTTCAATGTAGACATCACAATTATTTAATAAAAAACGACAAAAGAAACAAATCCTGAAATCCCGACTATATCGAAATTCCGACTACCATATAAATGTTATTGTAGAAATTTATAATAATAAAAAACATTGTCGAGATTTCGATATAGTCGGGATTTTGATTGTCTGGATTATGGTAGTCGGGATTTTGACATAGTCGGGATATCGGTTGTCAGGCTTGCGATTGCCACCGGTTTTGTTGCATTTGTTTCTTTTATCGTTTTTTTTTTATTAAATAATTGTGATGTCTACATTGAAAAGTATGCAATAAATAAATAAATTTATGCAATAAGTAATAGGAAATTTAACATATATAAAAGTAAAAACCATGATAAAGTGTAGTAAAATAAGTATATTTTGAAATGTTTAAAATTCCCCGGACTTACAAACAAATTCGACTTACGAACAACCCTTTGGAACTGAACTAGTTGGTATATGGAAATTGTGAGATGTCCGTATTAGTATAAGCAGTCAGGTGTGTGTGAATTCAATAATTTGATGTTGAGGATGCGCGCTTCTTCGTAATCATAACAAAAGCCCCGATCGGATCAGCTCGACTGAATGAGGAATCATCGTGTCGGAAACAAAGATAGTGCGGGCCTTAAGCCGCCTCTCAAAACCCTATTTTAGGTAATGGCAGGATCCGGATTGGATTTCGCTCATTTTTTCCCAACTCCTACACTCCTTCGAATCGATGGCTTTGCGTGTATTTTTTTTTACCGCTTTAGTATTATTATTATTTTTGTCCGTGTTTTCTGGAAACGTGTCGCGAAATCGGCCAGGGCCGGAGTGGCCCTTCGGGAATTTCAGAAAATTTCCCAACGGCACTGTCAACTGCCATTGAAAAAACGTTTCTGCCCGGCGCCGGGGCCGGTGAATTATTAAATTCAATTTAAATGTTGCTCTCGACGGTTTTAGGTCCATCGACCGAAGATTTCGTGGATACTCCTCTCTTATCGGCGACGCGATTCGCAGACAAATTTTCTTCCAATTAGCCAGACGGAAGGACGCAGCAAGGATTATACTAATTGGCATGAGATGGGAGTATCTAAACAACACGGCATCCATTCGGATCCATAATGCGCTGAATTCGTACTTCTGCAGTTGCTTAATAATGCATTATGTTATTGTTTACCGGCGGCGGCTTCCTCCTTTAATACCCTGCTGCACTAATCTGAACTTTAAAGCTCTCCTATCGGGCGCAACTAATGCATTCATATTAGGGAACCTAGTATCAATATTGAACGTAATTTTTACCTCATTACAACAACGCATTCAAACTTATCCAGTAATTAAGATAATCTACAGGAAATCTCCGTAAATGTATTACAAATAAAACTGTGAGTTTCCATAGTAAAAACAAAATAAATCATTTAAATATAAAATATGTATATCAAGTAATTTTATTTGTAGGTTTCAGATAGAAGATTGACAAACCTGTTTTTGGTAGTGAACTGAGCGTGGTTATAAAATTCAAAGATTGCTGGTGGGATTCCCCGACGGGACGAAGGGCGCTCGCTCGACCTCCCAATTTACTACCTGTTCCTGTTCGTAATTATGTTAAGCAACCGTTTAAGTGATAAGCTGCAACTGGCAGCCGGAGGCGTTTTCCCGTTTCATTTGAATCAGCAGCGAAGCAATTTGTGTTCCATCAAATTATCCTTAAACCTTTCTCCCGCATCCTTCCTTTTCTCATCATATCAACCAAAACTGTATTTTCTGGGTTTCTAACGTGTTGGTGGTGGAGGTGGTCCGTCGCACACATCTGGCGCAAACGGAAAGGGTCAATCGGTCCCTTGAGGGACCACCGCACTCCCAAGGGCATTGCCTATCTAGAGGCAACACGCAAATCTTACACGGCTACTATTAATAAATTAACATGCACATTTCAATTCGAAACGATGTCTCATTGGGAAAAGAATACACCCTAAGCATAAAACATTCAATTGCTCTTCGAGTATCGATCAAACCAAAGCTATCCAACCTATACCAATATTGTAAGAACATGTAAAAAAACGCTTTTCATTAATATATAACTATAAACTTTACCAATCAGTTTTTTGTAATACAAACTCATAGTTTCAAATAAAAAGTCTGGTTTTATTAAATAAATTAGTATCCTTTATTATATAATTAGATGTTTAATTATAACTCATAGAATATATTTTTTTTTATAGTAAGTCGGACGAAGACACATCTGATGTGTCAGTGTAATATGTCAGCTAGTGGCGTCCGTTTCCGTCGTTAACATTCGTCCCTTTATTAACCTTTGCGTCTGTCGCAGACTAGGATGAATGAGGTAACGCTAATGGCATAAATAAGGGAATTCGTCGAAACGAATTGCAGCAATAAAGCCATCATTAAAGCCCATCTGTTACATAGGCGGCGTTCGTCGCGTCCCCAATTGCTCAAACAGGAGAAATATTGAAAAAGGGCATATATTTCACATCAGTCTTAAGTTGTAGCCAGATAAACCCCAAAAGGAATAAGATATATGATGGTGATGCACGTCAGAGGCTGCCATCCTTGCTTTAAGATGTCGTTGATCTTTCCTACGAATTTTATATACATCCCGCCCCGACACACAGAGCTCAGTGGGACTAGCAGGACGAAAGCAGGAGGAGTCGTGTGGGATGGGCAAAGGAGAGATGAAGAGGAAAGAGGAAAAAGAGACACGCGGAATAAATATAAAAGCAAACGATGAAGAGGAAGAAGAATCAAGCGGAAATCCAACCCCTCGGGATAAATAACGCGCCGCTTCGATATATGTCTATTCAGCTAATAGATCCCAGCCTCCTGAAATTGCCGAACTGCAGGACACTACATTACTGAAACTTATTAGGACCGCTGAAAACTTATTCTGCCCCGCATAATAATTCATAAATATTTACAACTCCCCTTGAAAAACAAAGTAGATAGTAAAAAAAATTATATATATATATATAACAACGTGGCAGCAGACACGAGGGTGGAGAAAGCGTGAAGCTGCAGCTCTCCCCCAGTTTATTATCATCCTGCCTAATTAGAATTTATGTAATCGAAGTCCACCGCTAAAGGATGAAAAACGCGGAGGAAGAAAATTCGATTTTTCCAAGTAATATGAGATTTCGGAGCCTACACCGGGGGGACGGATTGACCCCACCGATGCACCGGATGTCTTTGACATGGGTGATGGAAAACGGCAAAGTCTCTGGCACACATGAAATACAAGACATTCGCTTTGAGGCATTCCATATATTTCTTATTTTAAGTACACAGCGGAAAAGGCAGTTTCCACGAGAGTAAACACACGCGAATTGTAAGATCCTCGCTCCGAGGCATTCTCTTGCTCTTCTGCATTTCTAACCAAGTTGTTGTTCCTCAGCTACGTAATTTACTTAATAGTAAATTATCTTTATTATTATTATAGTTTATTTCTCGATAAAATTCTAAGACACAAGAGGTGAAGAGTTCAGAGTTTGTGTGTGTGTGAGAGAGAGAGAGAGGGAGAAAAAACGCAATTTCCGGCGGAAGGACCGCCGCCATTTTTATTGTCCGAGGGAGATGCCAAAGTGGTTTCGCATTTGTTACTGCGGCTGGAAGGAAACCGAGAGACACTTTGATATGAAGACACATGGAACGAAATAAATAACGGCAGTTACGAGCGACACACGCGCGCGATCGCCGCCACCGCCGCCGCCGCCTCCAACCCTCAGGGGGCAAAAAGGGGCAAAAAACGGGGCAAAGGGGTGACGGAATTTATTAATCCGCAAAACTTAAACGTCGCACAGTGATTGATTGTTTTATTTTTTTAGCATAAAACTATTGCTGATTAATCGATGATTCTTTAAGGTTATTAATTAATTTCGTATTAAAAGCCTCGCAAGTATTAAAGATTTGCAGAGAAAAGAAAATTAAAAAGGAAAGACAATAGAAAAAACTCTTTTTAATTACGTCTCATTCTGTCGAAAATAATTAGTGATTTTTTTTTACTTCTTCTCACTCGTTTTCTTTTTTGTATTTCCCTAGGCGAACAATAAGGGCTTTCGATTGGTAGTTCATTAGTATGTCTATTTTACATAGCGATCGTTATATTGAATAGCGAAGGATTGCTACTTGTTGATTGAGACCTCTTTTGCGCTTTCCCGTTTCGCATAACTCATTTCCACTTCTAACTGGAAATGCTTGTTGCTCTATAATTCCAAAAATACTTTCCACAAACGATTCAACTATTCTATTATTATTTTTTAATTTAGAATATTTTTATAATTTTATATTATTTAGAATTAGTTATAAAATTACTTTGTACTTGATAATTGCAATTTACCTTAGTTACATAATTGCTATGCACTATGCAGGTAGTGTTAATTAAATAATAAAGGACGTTTGAGTCGTTGGTTTATTAAGCTATTGTCATGGAGGTTTGTAATTAACACATTTATGAATACCTCTAATGTTTCACGTTAAACATGTTGTTCTGTATTAGTAATAAGTTTATGATTTTTGTATTTACAGTTTACAAGATTATAATATTAATAGAGAGATTGTAGTATCAGTGATGTGAAGTTTGTAATAGAGAAGGTAATAAAAAATATGTAAGATGGGATCACTTGTTGATGGTTGAGGTTAAAGATGGTTTGAATATGAGCACCATTGATGTATTGGGAGGTGTGGAGAGAATTTGCTTGTCGTTGAGTCCGAATATCCACGAGCAGATGGTATTTTTATATTTCTGAAAGCGGCCAATTTTCCTGAAAGCATCTGGAGTGAGCATAGGTAGAAGACGGCGGAGGCGTTGAGGGGATGGGCACGGGATAAGAGAGAGAGAGAGAGAGAAGGTTGTAGCTGATTCTTTAAAAATGTAGTCGACGGCGACCTCCTCTCCGTCTTCATCAAAACATCTTCGCTAGGGAAAGAGAGGTGATGGGTTAACGCTAGGCCCGTCTACGTCTCGGACCCAGATCGATCCAAATCCAAATATCACTTAAAATTTCATCCCGATCTCGAGCTCATCATCTCTCCTCTTACCAGTACACCATACATTTCTTTCTCCAACGCCCTATACTATTTTTTTTTCTCTCTTTCCCCTTTACTGTTTCAGACTTTCTTTCCATTTCTTTTTGCTCGCATTTCGAAACGGCTGTATTCCTGCATAATGATTACTTTTTGCCGTTTCTTAGCCAGGCGAGACAAAGGGATAGCATCCCCTTTGAACGAGAAAACTGAATGCAGATGTGCTGGCTGACAAGGATCCGTCGAGCAATTACAGTGATTACGCGACGTAAACTCGCACAAGTAGTTCTGCAAAAATGCTCAAGGCAGAAGCCGGCATCACAAATCACGAAACCCCCCTATGCCCACTTTATTTTATTACAAACCTCATCCCTACCTACATCCCTCCACCAACATCCCTTGCCGAACTCGTATCAACGGAGCGCGAGCGTTCGGGGGTTGTATTTGGATGTGTAGGTAGGTGTGTACCTTGGAATTCGATCAGATCTAAACAGCGGAAAACCCCCGTACACCTCCACCGCAACCTTTCGCAGGTTACGCTTTCTATTGCGGCGGCATCAGCCAACCGAGGAACCCTCATCTCCTAATGCACAATACACCTGAAACAACTTATTTTTATTAAAATTTAAGTAGAAATTCACTCCCGCGAACACTACATTACCCAGCACAAATATACACACACGTCTTCGCTTTTTCCACTCCGATGCCTTTCACACATTACACGCGCATTTATCAAATAAACAATTCTTCGGGAACTTCGATTATGCAAATCATGCCGGATGGATGCGCTCACCGCTCCCGTGATATTCCCATTCCCAATCCCATTCCCATTCCAGCGATATCAGAATTTTCAACGAATCCATTTTTGAATCCTAAACGCACTTCATATTTGTCACGTTGCACACACCCACAATCCACTGGTTAATTGAATTTACAAAAACACATCAAACAATCAACAGTTTTATTATTTTGCGCGAGATATTGTATGCTCTTTTTTATTTTCAATTAAAACTTTTTAATTGAAAATATTTATATCCCCTAGAAAAATATTACTTCACTATTATTTTGTTATATTTTTCATGACAATGATAATTTTAAATTTTGTATTATTTAAAATTTATGTAATATATATATACAGAAGTATAGCTGCTAGTGGAATAAGGTATGTAAATATAGTTTTAGTACGATTAATAAAATATTTCTGCTGCTATTATAAAGTTCCTTTTGAAGTAGGAAAATCCAATTAAGTAAATGAAATGATTCCTGCTTTGATTCTCGTCGTATTATTCCTGAGCAATCGCTGCCTTATTTGTTAAAGTGGCTCAAACTGTTAGAAAGAAAGGGAGTAAAACAAGAAGAGAAAGAGATGGAGAGAGAGAGAGAAAGTCGACTTGTTTAAAAGGGGAGTATTCTCTTGTAATATGGTCAGGAAATTGTGTTGCTCGGAGTCGAATTTTATGGGTTGACTGAAGATTCTTATATTCCGGGAACGTTCCGGGTAAATTGCCGCGACTGGTGAGTCGCGCGATAGGATATATTTTATTGCATCACATTCTCTTATGTGTACTGCCATGAACACGTGACGTATTACTCTATATATAGCGAAATATATGTATATACCTACGTAAGTGGGGAAGTTATACTCATATCTTCCTCGCTCTCCCATCATCATCATATCTTCAGTATATTTTTTTTATTTTTTTGATGTGGATGTTTTATCCCCTGAGCTAAATAGTCGAGATTACCGCTTACCACATTATGCTTTCGGGTCCCCCCAACGCAACGCAACGCAAAAGTCAGAAGGAATATTAAATGGAGGACGTAAAATATTCAAGACCAGTGTAAATACTCTGAAATTTGATCGGGAGTAAATCCGTGGAGTCTCGACTCCGGATCGATCTGGACTGCGGATGAATGATGTAGGTGTGTGTGCCGGGTGGTAATGTTCAACATGCAATTAAATTTAATTATTGGTGTGTGTAAGGAAGGTCTAGGTGATGCATGGAAGGACCTAGGGTAGGTTGGGTTTTTGTTAAGCTTAGACCATCTGTTCGTTGGAAAGAAGAGCAAGAAGTTCGGGTCTGGAATCGATGTGAATAAAGCAAGCTTTGTACAGACCCGCTTAAGAAGAGGAAGATGAGGAAGAAAAAAATAAATAAATGGAAGAAAAGGTGATGGGGAATAGAGAAAGAAGTTTCTTTTACTTCCCCCTTGTATATCCACTTTAATGTGTGGAGAACTGACTAATTGCGAAGAAATCCAAACGGTAGAAGAGAACGAGTTTGGGGTGGCGTTAATAAAACAGAAAGGGCGGCCTAAGGTCCTTGGGATGGGTATGGGATATTGCGACGGACGAACGGTGTGTAATGTGTAAACGCGCGCTCACCTTCCGCCCCCCCGAGCTTAGTTTTAATTTAGTTTATGTTTGGGCCCCACGAAGTTGATGCCCCGTCGCCTCGTAATTAGAAACGCGGCCGCCCCCGACGCTAACGCCCTTTTGCGCCCCCTTCGGATGGACGGACTGGCCGCCCCCCTCGATACTCGCCCGATAACCCTCGCTTCGATCGGACAACTGGGAATACGAAAGCAACGAAACCGAATCCACTAAATATGCAGGATCGGTGACACCGATACATCAGGCCGGTCTGTTCGCCGAAACCTGTGCTCGGAATACCAATCGGCCCCAAATAGCCCTTCGAATCTTTATGGAATACATCGGCAGCGGTAGCGGAGGCAGCTAAATAGAAAGCGCTTAAGACACTCGGCCGGGAAATCCACCCTCGCTGGTTGTCAATCTTGCCAGAGCGTTGCCCTTTCAGTCCGGCTGTCTCCTTTGATCTCCACTACAGGACCAAAGCCAATTCAACTTCTTTTGTTTCTTCTACTTCTTACTCTACAACTTCCCCATCTATTGTCTCTCATTTCCATAAAATACTAAACATAGTACAAAAAATTCAATAACACAAAATATAATATACATTAAATTTTTAGTTTGAATCCAGTAATTTTTAACGCATGTTATTTTTATAACTTCAATAGTTAAGTTCAATTAGTTTCATATACTTATAAAATATGTTTGATTTCTTGAACATGTTAAGATTAAAACATGTAAGATAAAAAAATAAATGCATTATTTTCCGCAAACGTTGTTAATAATGTAGTCTTTGTCAAGGAAGAAAGGACTTGAAATCTAATAGCTCAAAGGTTTCCTCTTTGACGCAAGTTCTTAAGATCAATTTAACAGTAAGAGCGTTTTTGTTATATACTAAGAGGTATACTTTGATACAGATTATGGAAATACGAGTGTAATAATTAAACTATTACATAACAATTACAACATACTTTGTCGCTTTCACATCTACAAAATTTTGCATCTTTAAGAAAATAAATGTTATAAAAATAATAATTATTATAGTTATTAGATTTATAAATATGAAACTTATTATATATTTAACAATAATTGAATGTATATACTTTTCGATTTACGACATGTAAGTTACATAGATTTGAAAATGGGATTGAGGATACGGAAAATGCAAACTAGAAAGTTGAAACGTGCCTTCCGGTTGATCCGGAAATGTTCCAAATTCAGTGAAATAATTGCGTAGGCAAACTGAATTAACTTCCGGTCGTTTTCAACTTTACATAAGATTTTGGGACTGTTAACATGATTCCTTTGAGAACTATTTGATCTACATTTTAGTAGTTAGAAAATGAGATATTAGTGAATTTCAGAGACACACACACACATACGCACTGAAGGAATCTAATGTGTCGCCTCTCCCGTTGTCGTCAATCCTTTTCCGGATCCGTAAATGGGAGGTCCGGCAGTCCTCTTTGATCTTAGTCCCTACTTGCGGCGGGGCGACCCGCACTCGTGCACCCCCATCACCGACGCAACCCAATTCCACCACCCCTTGTCTGTTTCATCCCTCTCTTTCTCTCTAATGCAAACTTAAAGCTACTTTTAAATATTCACGAGCTGTACGCGCGCGACAAATACATCGGTAATTAAAATTGCGAGTGCGATGCCAATTTGCAACATTTATATTATATGCACGATCATGAAAACGAGATTAACGAATTCCACCCAAGTAAAGTAAAGCGCGCCGCAGCTTCGTCGAAGGTCCTTACAGGAAGACACTTCGCGTTTCAACGATGTCTCCTATTTTAAACAGTAAACACAACCACTTTAGATTAAATTTTTTGTTTTTCATATTGAAGCCATAATTAACTCAAATTTATCAAAGCTTACAAGTACAATAAATTTTGTATAAAACTAATTTGTTTACAAAAGCCAACATTAATTAAATATTACCAACGACTAAAAATTTATATAAAAGATTAAATATATAAAAGTAAAGTTTATTACATAGATTATTTAAAATCTATCATTAAACTAACATAATATGTTTAGTTATAATCAAGATTAATTTAAAATATGAATGGAATTTGAATATAAAACTAATTAATAATCTGTATAGGATACACGCAATTTGGGGTTGTAATATATTATGAAGATCTAATAGATAGATGCTCTAGGTTCATTAGGTGTTACGGGGAATTCATCAAAGGATGTGTGATTCGAGTGGCGGCGTATGAATATTTCGCGGTGAATATTGATTCAGGCAAATTGTTAATTCCGTGGTTTTCTTGTATGGTTGTTGGATGGAATTGTCGTCGTCGAGGGGTGAAGAGGATGTGGTGGGTGGTGGTTGAAGTGGTGGTGGTTTTGGATGTTGGTTCCCGGGGCGCCCAATTTATTCATACAATTCATCAGAATGCCCAGCACAGTTCTCCCCGTGCGAAATCTAATATTGACTTGTTTGACATGTAAATCGTAGCTTAACAATAAAGCAACGTGATTTAAGTAGGACAACGGTCTTAGAATACGCTAGTCCACGGGAATCATAACGCTGATTAGGATCTAGGATTCGATTAAAAGTTCTTACCGTCCGTAGGGCCTAGGGCCACTCGAATATATATATATATATAGATGTATTCGGGAACGGATCAATTAGGAAACCAGTTCGAAGCAGCTAGTTAAAAATTTCGCTTTGTGCATTCTCTGTGAAATGATATGAACCTCGAGGGCCCGCACTTTCGGTCGTAATCCAAAACGTGACTAACACTCTGATAGCCGCCAACATACAGAAAACTGGATGAACCTTGTTCTCTGCCGAGCGAACGAGCGACCAACAAGAAGGGTAAAAAAAATATGGAAGGGTGTGAGAAAGAGAGAGAGAGAGAGAGAAAGAAAAAAAGGAGCAACGAGCAGACACGAACATCGATTCACCTCTTAAACTCTGGAAATTGAGAGTAATTATTTTACGATGGTCAATTTATTGACTGAACCCTCGTGCCGTGCAAAAAGTTTTTATGTCTGTTCGACTCTGTTCTTTTTCTTGTTCTCATTTTTTTCCCATCTTCTTCTTCTTTCTGTCTGTTGTTACTTTCAACCTCTTTTCTCTCGCCCGAATTTTTAATTAACCTTTGTGCATGTTGCTATTTCAGTAAAGTGAAACCTTGCTTAACGAGCATCTTGCATAACGAGCAATGAATAAAAAGAACCATAGATATGAAAAGACCAAGTTATACTTTTTAGTTTATACGGGAAAACGTGTTTCACTATACGAGTATTTCACTATACGAGTAAAAATCCGGAGATTTTTCAACTCGTTAAGCGAGGTTCCACTGTATTTCAATTATTTTCGAGTTACTTTGCAATGATCATTCGACGCTAATCATACTTTTTTTATCCTATTTTCAGACAAATTGTTATTTGCAACACGCTACAGGATCATTTACAAAAATCACTGTTTAAAATAGAAAAGAAAGTTTTCCTGTAAAGGAGGTAATGTGTTTATTTCAGTGGCGACTCGTGAAAATGTATATTGAAAATTTAATATTTTCAATGTTTTTTTCCAAATAAACTTTTCCTTTGCACTAATATTAATTCATTTTATTTAATATATTATATAAATATATATGATATTTTCATAAAATTTATGCTTTATAGAAGTTATGAATAGTAATTTTATGTTATTGTGTTAGTAGTAATTTGTAATAACTTTGATAGTTTTAATTTTGTAAGAAGTAAATGTGATTGATATAATAGTAAAATGTGTCTGTACGCCACTGTTTTTAGTTGCATTTAAAATGATATCAAAATATTTGTCCGGTTATGAAATGTGTGTGACGTACATTTGCAAGGCTCCTCTAATGTGGATGAACGTTCGTCGGTACTTCCGGAAGTCCTGTGTGCTTGTAAAGGATTGGGGAGAGACGGAAACACAAGCTTGAATTAATGAGTGGTAACATTTCCGAGTGTAAAGTTGCCGCTTTGAGTGAGCCAGATGTGTGCGTATTTAGCAGCTTTTCAGTAGCACGCCACCCCCTTGCCGCCACCCGACACTTAAATACATCGCCGAATACGGGACTAATTACAGGAGGATTCGACGAAAGAAGTTGCTCAACTTTATGCAACTTCTCAACACAATGTTTGCTATATGGAATTCATTTACAGTCCGATTGTGTTGGGTTTTGGCGGACAGCCCTCATCTGAAACGTGGATGGGGGTGGCTTCGTCTCATGATCCTGTCAATTAATGGAATGGGGGTGATCTATTCACTGTTCAGGAACAAACTTCTCTGGCCCAAACTACATCCGCACTATCATAGTCTGATTTTAATTCAGTTCCACATTATCCCCCCAAATCCTAACGGAGAACTACTGCACCACACATATAATATATATACACATGTTAAGAGGATGAGGGGGTGGCGGCGAATCGAACCCAATCCATCTAGCCGACCCCTCGAGGGGTTGAAACCCTTCCCTTCCCTTCACCCATCCCTATACACTATTCGAATTGCGGCGGTCCTGGAATGGATTAAACACCAACTTGCCACTCATCTTATTACCGGCGTATGTACATTGCGATTAAATGAATTAAAATTCTTACGTTGATTCGGTATTGCCATCATCCACCACCCGGCTCTGCTTATTGAAACAAGCCCAGATCCAATAATAAAAGGATTAAATTTTAATGAAAATACAACAAAAACTAAAACCCACTCTCTTTCCTCCACCTCCTCCATACATCCGTTTGTTGAAATCGCGCCGCCCCTCGACGCGTTGTCGATTTTCTTTTCGCCCCCTCGGATGTATTGCCGCAGGAAGTGAGCATTTTCATCCCCAATCCCCATTGTCCGATTCCATTCGAGATTTACTGTTTAATACAAATTGACATTTCAATCTGATTCTGCTTGTTTCTTTTCCGTTTTCAATTCATCATTTTTTTGTTTTCATCTGCCACCAACAAAACTTACAACAATAATTAATTGATTTTTTTTTAACAAATAAATTATTAAAAAAAAAAAACTAATAAACTAGATTTTTGTTACTAATGGATGAAATATTTGTATTTTACAATTTTATAGATACATTTCAGTGAAATAAAATTGTGGCTTCATTCATATCGTCAGACTGAAATCAATAGCTTTTTCATTAGCCAATTTACTACAGGAATCAGTGAGAGGATGTTCGGAATGCTCACAACTCGACGCGTAAAATCAAATCGAACTGAATTAAAATCAAGATTTTATATCTACTCAATTCTATATATTTATTTAATTTTATTATATAAAATATATCTAATATTTTTTAATCAAATTCTACAAAATCTATTTATTCGTACACATAACTGCAAAAGTAATTGATGTAATAGAAATTAGTAATTTTATTTTTAAATTTTGGCTTAAATTAAATAGATAATGTAAAAAATGAATGGTTTAATGAAAATACACCTATCTCTTGATTTACACGCTAAATAGTTCTGAGAAAAACGTGTAAATCAAAATTGTAACTTTTTGAATATAAAACCGTGTAAATCGAAAAATATTTTCGTGTAAATCAAAATTGTAACTTTTTGAATTTAAAACCGTGTAAATCGTACATAAAGTACATAAATCAAATAGAAATATTGTTCCATTTGATCATGATCATTTTTTGAAAGGTGTAAGGAAAGTACCGTGTAAAAGGAGGGATAGCTGTACTATTATTAAGATTTTTATTTTCAATTTTTTTAAAACCGTGTTAGAAAAGTACCGTGTATACCGAGGGATAGGTGTACTATTCTTAAATAATTATGTTAAAAAAAATCATTGTAGAATGGGTTTAAGATATCAAACGTTTCCTTGCCATTAATGAAATATTATTGTAGAATTATTTAATAGGAGAAATTAAGCCAATTTCCGTATTATATAATATTCTCTTCAATCAGTGATACCATTATATCTCTTGATTTACACGCTAAATAGTTTTCTGAGAAAAACGTGTATATCAAAATTGTAACTTCTTGAATATAAAACCGTGTAAATCGAAAAGTATTTTCGTGTAAATCGAATTTTTTTTTTAATGTACATAAATCAAATAGGAATATTGTTCCTTTTGATCATGATCATTTTTTTAAAGGTGTAAGGAAAGTACCGTGTAAAAGGAGGGAATTATGTACTATTATTAAGAATTTGTTTTTTCAATTTTTTTAAAACCGTGTTAGAAAAGTACCGTGTAAACCGAGCGATAGGTGTACTATTGTTAAATAATTATGTTAAAAAAAAATCATTGTAGAATGGGTTTAAGATATGAAACGTTTCCTTGTCATTAATGAAATGTTATTGTAGAATTATTTAATAGGAGAAATTAAGCCAATTTACATATTATATAATATTCTCTTTGATCAGTGATGTCATTATATATATATTTACTAGTAAATGTGTATTAATTTAGTAAATTTAATTGGAATTATATAATAAATTTGTTTTTTTTTAGTATTTCCACAAAATAAAAATTGCTTTCGCTGTTTCCATTATTTATTTGTATATAACCAGAGACAGGTTTTGGAAGGTAAGGAAATTTTTGGCATGTTCCTTGATTTATTTATTTATTTTGTTGTTGTTAAAGTCGAATCGGCAAACGAAATGGAGTTTTATTTTTAATAAGCCTGGAATCGTGTTTCTTTATGTACACTTCATCTTTTTTATTTCTCTCTCTCTCGTCTTACTTCTTCGTTTCCACGTTTTCGCCGTATACACGTGTTTGTTTCTTATGCTTTTTTTTCCTTCTACTTCTTCTTTTGCTATCCGGAATGCATTAAATATTTGATTCGGCGTATGCGTGTGCCCGAACAAAAGGGGGATATACACAAAAATAATGAAATATCTTTCCAATTTCCCTGTTCTTTCTTTGGTGGCAGCTATAATTCAAAGGTTTGGGGGGTGATCGAAAGGGACGATTGTGGGGCGTAATTCTACTTGGGGGGGAAAACACATATCGGCAATTTACCGTAAACATTGGCCCATTTGAAGGAGGGGTGAGAGGATTTCGATGGTGCTTAATTTCAATTAAGTAATTAGTCGCAGGCAGTGTTAGTTCAGGAGTTAGAGTCTAGTGCGATTTAAGATGCTGTTTGTTGTGCCGCTTAAAATATTTGCTTTCGCTCTTAATAAGTCAAACATTCCAATCCAACACCCACGTTTCATACACGTATATTCATTCACTATTTGCATTTCGGATTATTGTTTTCGTATTAATGTTTGTAACTAATTGATTAAATTATTTTACAATTCACAAATTTATATAAAAAGAAATAAATAAAGTTGGATTTACTTAAAAAATATAAAATAAAAAATGATTATTTAAACTAAAATGGAGGAAATTTTGAAATCAGTTAAAATAAACGTTAAAAACGTCAAAAAATTGAAATTAAATTAATTTTTTAGAATTATATCAATTTTACATAAATTCTTATAAGAAATATTTTTGGTTTTGTTTTTTTGCATTAAAAATTAAGTTTCAAACAAAATATGAACATATAATTAATGTTTAAACAAGTAATTTTACATATCACGACAAAAAGAAAACATCTGGGACTGACAGTAAAACGATTGCATTGGTTGATGGGTATTTACTCATCCATCTCAGCTGAAAACAAGGTTTTAATATACAAAACAATTATAAAACCGATATGGACTTACGGATTACAATTGTGGGGATCTGCAAGTAATACAAGTTATAAGCTCAAGAATTAAATAGTTCTTTTTTATTTTAAAATAAATTCTATAGTTTTATTCAATAAATTTTCTTTATTATTAGTTTAGTACAAGTAACTAGTACAAAATACATTATTTAATTAATGAGATTTTTTAACATTAATTCTTATAAGAAAAATCTGTTTTATTTTGTTCGTACATTTTTTTACTAAGTCAATTTTTGAATTTCTACAATATAAGTGGAATTACAACCATTATATAATACAAATATTTCCAATTAATGTATATTATTTTATTTATTGATTAATTCTTTAGAAAATTTAAAACAAAACGCGCTAGTGCATATAAGAATTTGTTTAAAAATTTAAATCTGCAGGTGTTGCTGCGACGAAACCAGTCACGTTTTCGTAACCATATAAGATTATTTTGTTTATTGTTTATTGCTGCAGTTGATTCATCACTCCGATTGGACAATTCGTGTTTACAGCTGTTTTGACGTTACGTATATGTTACATATTCATAAGGTAATTAAATCATTTCTCAAATGAGAAAGTAATAAAACAAAATATACAAATATTTCATTATTTTTATTTCCAATAAGTGAATTTATCAATCTTCGAATAAATAATTTAATAAAATCAATGGGTCGAATTTGTTTTTATATATATTTCCGAGAATATTTTGTACATTTTTTGACTGCATTCTTTTAAAATTTCGAATATAGTATTTTTTATCAAATTTATGTAACATAGCTGAATGCATTCATATGTAATAAATGTAATTATTGTGAAATATGTAAATGGATTTGTTGATTCGATTTTTTTTGAAATTAATGTAACCAAAATAATCTATTATTTACCTAATTTCAAATATTATTTATTATTGTAATTCGTTGGTAAAATTCTGTTTTGTTTTGTATTTTTAATTTTTTTTTAATTTTTAAAATATGTGAAAAATTTTCCAATTTGAACAATGTAGAATAATGTAGCAATTTTTTTGATCTATAAACAAGAGGGGAATGAAATCTAAGTAAAGGTGGCTTAGCGTGATTAAATCGGAATCAAACTGTAGTAATAAAAGGTCACAGGATCTTTTATTCATGCTGGGGTCAGTTGATCCGACAAAAGCGCGCTCGCATTAGGACGAGGACCAAAACCGAGCTCCTGTTTATGCATCCGAAAACCACCTCTGCCGATACACGCCCATCCCTGTTATGAATAATCAAAATATTACCTTACATTTGCATAATACGTATTTCGAAAACAACTTTCCTCATTACAATTTCCGACCCATCAAGTAGTTGTAGTTACCTATAGTAGCGACAACTCTGATAATCTACGCGATTCTAAGGGAGACTGAAAAATTGCGGACATATACCGGCGTCGCGGCGCCATTCATTCCAACGCCTTGGGACTGTGATGAATCCGTCGCATTACCCAATATATGGTTGTCATTTTTATTGTGTGTAGCGAATTGAATATTGCTATTTTCTTAAAAGGAATTCAAGAGACTCAGACACCGTCAAAACGGAAAGCGAAGGGAAGAAGAAGAAAAGTGAAGCATCAGAAGAACGAAGGGCGAGAGAGGAATAAACGAGTGTACACGCGGAAAATGATGACGCAATTTGCGTTCGGTTTATTTATGGACTGGAGTGGATAAAGTAAGAAAGACATCGCCTGGGATGTACATTATAATCTGTATGCGAAATCAGAAATATCAAATATATTCAATATTCCCTTCGTCCTTCGGGGATTGTATTAACGGGCGTATTCTTTCCCTTACTTGACTTACTCTCAATCTCTTGTTCATTCCTTCACTTCTTCTTATATATATTTTTTTATTTTATTTTATCTTCTCACCAACCTCCTTTTCATATTCGATTTTGTTAACCGGCTTACCCACACCTCGCACATTTTCTTCGTCTTCATATTATATTTTTTTTCTTCAGCTTTTCATTTTCGCCCTTCGCAGATTTCTGCTATTATGTGTAGGAATAAAACGACGCGCCCATCCTGGAATGGCTTTTATAAGTATTACCAATTCCTTTATCGCGACAATATTGTTACTCTCACCGTATTTCATTTTATTATACACCTAGTGCAATAAAATAAAGCGGAATTCGGGAAAATTTACGACTGCTTTCGCGTGCGACCAAAGATGAACGAAAATAAACGATATCGTTACGTATGTATATTCATTCATATTTTTATATTTCCCGCTTCGATTCTAAATATAAATCGAAACAATATTTTATTACCTGCTCAATATTTAACAACAACTTTTTTTTTTAATTATTTCATATTTATTTAAAAAAAATAATAATTAATTTAGTGAAAATTTCGATTTTCAAATATGAACTAATCATATTCAAATCAATAATTACGTCTCTTTATATATTTAATTAATTATAGAATTTCTAATAAAGAAAATAAAAACTATGAGTATTCAATAAATTTTTAATTGAATACTAATAATTAATGTATTTGCACTTTGATGGTTAAAATGTTCAACAATAGTTGTTTTCTATTGTAAAACGCTTACGATTGAAAATATACACACAAAGGCAATGTGTGTATTTGGCAAACTGCTAAATTTCATTATTTTTTAATGAGTATAATTGATAACAAAACGTTGAGTAACACTGAAAATTTTCCAAACAAATATACAGTGGAACCTCGCATAACGAGCAAAATGACTCGCTTAACGAACGACGTTTCGCACAACGAGAAGAGAAGTCCCGAATTGCGCGCCTGTTACATCATTTTTAAAATTTGTGTAAATATCCGGAAGTAAAAATCCGGAAATTTTGGAACGGATTAAACTCGTTCCACTGTATTAGTAATTAATAATTTATATAAGGTTATATAATAATAATAATTATAACACATAATTAAATTTATTGTGATCTGTAAAGCTGCAACCGCATATGAAATTGTTAAATAATTTAATGATTGCGTAAACTGGATTTTAATTGTATAATGTACACACGCGGGCGATTTAATTTAATTCATTACCGCACGCAAATATACGTCCATTTAACGTCGGTAACAAAACGTCGGTGGAGGCAACAAAAATCAACGATAATCATTCAATTAAAACGTGAGCTTGACGAAGATACTGCATTAAAATGTGATCGAATAAAATCATAATCGCGGCTCTCATTTTTCATCGCGATTTGAAATGTTTATTAATTGAATGAAACGAGAGTCGAAATGGATTCCAATTCCATTTACCGTCCGCATTTCGGCTTTCGGAAATTAAACATTCACATATTTGTATATCATAATTTTTTTTTATTCAATATTATAGCGGTTCTGCGTATTTATTTTATTTTATTTTATTTATTTATTTTCTTTGTAACTTCCACGTTTTAATTACGCGAAAGATCGAGCAAACAAGGGTTGATGCATAAATTTATATAAAAATATGTATATGTATATATTCGCGCAAGTAGCGCGGAATTAGCTTAGAGGCGAAACGCATTAATAATTTTTCATTTCGGATATGAAGTATTTGTTTAGCGGGTGTATCGGGATTGTAATACACCCCATTTCGCAAACAGCTCGTTTATAATTTAAACAAACCCCTACCGAAAGCCTTTGGGGTGCTGCCGAAATATTCAATGATATTTCCGTAATTATTCCACGAAGACCAATTACCATTTATTTATTGCCGCCACCCCTTCTACCAGCAAATCGGGATAAAAAAAAAGATATATATATACAAAGCAGATTAACTAGGAAGGAAATGGTTAATGTTTTTGACAATCGGTAAATGTGTACATTCGTCGGTAAATTTAAGTTCACTATTTCCGGGAAATATATACACTTACCCAATGACATCGGTAAATGTTCATGTAGATAAATAAAATATATAAGTTATATCACGCAAACACAGAATTATTTTATTTTGAATCTAACACATTGTTTGCTGGTGACCTAATCTAACCTTGATATCTCGTATTTATTATTATTAAACTTTTTCCGTTATACGCAAGTAGATGTAAACATTTACCGGTAAAAGTAGATATGTGACACTGATGTTATACTTACATGTACCGGGAAATGTATGCATTTACCGATTGTATACTTTTACCGTATACATATAAATAATCAATGCAGGATTGTTAATAGTTTGAAAATCAATGTATAAAGAATTAATCAATGTTATTTAGTACAGAAATCTAAAAAAAAAAATGAAATTAAAAAAAATTCGTAATGAAATCGCGTGGAAAATGAATAAAAAAAGGAACGGCGTAGGCGAAACAAGGGGGTTGGAAAATGTATATAACGCGAAACCGAAGCGATGCTATAAAGTTAATGAAAAGATATTACCCCAGAGTATATTTAAAATTGCAGGGAGATAGCGTAGCGCTATATTTATTTATTTTCGTTCTATTTTTTGTTGTTGTTGTAATTTTTGTTTTATTTTACCGCCATTTTTCAAAAAGGCCGCCGGGCGCCGCGCGATCGCGATCGTTCCTGCCCGTCGCTAATTTAGCTAATTTATCTTCATGAACGTTTCATATTTTTCCTGAATTATTCAAGACAATTTAATATTTAATTATTAAAGAAATACAAATAGCGGCCGCCTCTAGAACTCTGCTTCCACCATTCTCCGTGTCTACTTGCAATCCGCATGCATCATACTTACATGCACTAAGCATCACCATTTATTTCCTTCTCTAATTGCCTCTTCCTTCTTCATTTTAACCATTTGACTCATTCACATTTGTATTATTATTAATATTCAACAAAATTTCAAAAATTTACACACAAAAGCAACAATATTTTATCTATTTATAATAAAAACGTTGTCTCTTAATTCTAAAAAAAAAATATTTATATGAGAGAGAAAATTTGTGGGAAATAATTTGATTCGTAATATATTCCAAACCTTTTCAAGACCCACATACAAATTCCCGACCACCACCTTTTACAAGCAAGCACATCATGCAGGTTTCAACAGCAGATGTTGCATGAACATTAATATTACGGTTTCTTTTTCTCAACAAAACGCATATTTACATATATATTTCATTATAATGTACTTCTTGTATCATTTATCACAACAAAAAATATTTAGTCAAAAAAGTGATATGTTTTATTGAAAACATTGTGATACTCAAATTCTAGAAAAAAAAATAAGAATTTCAATTGCATTTTATGTAACACAATAATTCATTGTTATATAATTTCAATAACTAAATGTAATCATTATTATAACGTTTAATATATTATTTTTAATAGTTTATTAATTGAAAATTTACTAACAAAAAAATTAAAAAGTTTCGTAAATAATTTAAAACCCGGCGCATCCACAATTTAACTGAATTATCTCTGATTTTAATATATTTTATATACTTTTTTGTAATTAATAAATAATTAAAAAAATAATAAGTACATTTTTTGTAGAAAATTTAAATAATTATAAATAATTAAATATTATAGTTGATCTACATAAAAAAAAACTAATTAAAGTTTCAATTAGATTTGAGATGATTTTGTTGATTTTGGTAGATATAGACGAGACAATAATGACTTTGTGGTTGCAAATTGAAATGAATTAGCCTGGATCGAACAAAAGCGCGGAAATAATCTAGTTGGGTTAAATCAATTAATTAATTGGTCTCCACAAAAAAAAATAAATAATAATAAATAAAATCGTGAAACTGTGCAATAAAGGCTTCCGAAACAAATTGCCAATCGCGTTCATAATTTATTCAAATGAACAGGACCTCAGCCAAAGCGAGCATTATTGGCGTGCGTTATTTCATCTGCACGCATTTCATGCCATATGCGTGTACATACAATTAAAGCCCGAAACCATTCTGATTGAAATGCGCAATTTTGATGTCAAATTTTCCATTATGTTATATTTACAATTTTCTAATAAACTATAGTGGTTCATTTACTACAAATATCTAAATGTATGATTTATCACTAAATCTATATTGTTAGAGGATTAAATTTGTTCGAAATCTCTATTATATAATGATGGAGAAGCTTAGCATTAATAATAAAAATATGATAACAACTCACTCAATGAATTCGTAGGATGACATAGTTTTAGGAGTTTTAGGAAATATCAACCTTCAGACGACGCCTGTCAAAATTTCATGACATTCTGACGTTTAGTTCATAAGTTACAGTGGTTTTAATGATGTTACTTTTGTAATTTTCAAAACAATGGACAAATCTGAATTTTTTGTGTTGATTTTCGATGGGAAAATTTAAATTTGTTTGAAATCTCTATTATATAATGATAGAGAAGCTTAGCTTATATCAGCGTTTTCCAAACTGTGAATATTAGTAGCAGTGAGCAATTTTCCAAATATCTCCTAAAGTATAGATACATTCCTGTGCTCTTATC
>NW_017096202.1:0-8737 GCF_001412225.1 Nicrophorus vespilloides | reverse complement strand
AGCTGAATGTTTGGGGAATCCAGCAAATGTAGATACATTCATGTGCTCTTATCCATATTGCTGTAATGCGCGTTCCTTTTATGAAAGGGGAGGCGCCAAATGATTACATACTTTAGAGGGAGGCGTAGTAACATCAAGTTTGGAAACCACTGCAGTATATAACAATACGTTAAAATAAAAAAAAAAGTTCAATCCTATAAGATTTTATAATAACCACTGCTTTACACAGTCAAAATTATGCAAGACAATCGAATCTTAGTTCGCCACACGCATTTAATCATTAAAAACGTCTATTTATAGCTTTAATTTAGTTAATTTATACATTTAGGAAGTCAACAATATCGAATTCATTTCGTTAATTTCGTCAATTTACAATATATTCTCATTATTTTTCTATTTCTATTCATATAATGTAAAATATGATACATATTTATTCTATATTTAGAAAAAGTGTACATTTAAGTCATAATTTAAAAAAAAATATGATTCATCTTGTATTAGTACTATACAAAATTTGTTAATTTTGATGAAAGTAACAGATTTCGTCAGATTCACATTATCTTATGATCATATTTTCTATTAACATTACTGTTATTGTTGTTAAAACGAAGATATAGAACAGATACAAAACTGGGATCATTCTTTCCAAGTTATTTGCTTGTAAATTCTGTCCGTAGCCGAATGCATTTTGTGCGGATGCACGAATCTACTTCTTTCTCTTCCACTCTCGCCCTTCCCTGAAACACATCAATATACATTATTCAGAAGCTAAGGGGCCGTAAGCGCAGTTCATCTCGACGGGAAAGAAATTGCCAATTTGAATATATCCTTCATATAAATATATACACACACACAGAACACAACTTATTTATTTTCTTTGTTATTCCTCGTTGCATTTATATAGAAAGCATTTATTAAATTTAATATCGCAATAGCAACAATAACAACACGAGGCGACTTACATAAATGAACGATTCATCTTCAAGGGGAAAAAATGAGCGTTATCTAGAAGAAAACACTTTTCGGATGCTCGGAAAGATGTATTTATGGCCTTTCCACGCACAAAGGGCCTTATAAAAATTGTATATTATCTGTGTGTAGATGTATTAGAAGGATGATAAATGATGTTGCAGAAGAAAATCCATCCGTTTCCATCTTAAACGAAGACGTTAAACTACACATAAAGATTGGTATAATATCAAGTGTGCTCTCCCGATTTTTGTTTTATATTAATTTAACGTTCGTTAATCGTAGTAGGCGAGATGAGAGTTTGAGAATGAGAGAGAGAAGAGATTGGTTCAATTGCGTTTTATTTTCAAATTGTAAATTAATTTAAATACGTTTTTTTTTCCTTCTGTTAAGTCAATTCGACTAGACTATAAGTCTTTCGCTGAAGGTCTACGTGCCTCCTCTCACAATAGATAAATGATACTGCCAGGATGAGTACGCTCATCCTGAACGCTCTCATCCTGCGAGGAGAAAGAGATGGATGCATTCACGTAGGATGGGATGAAAAGAGAGAGAGAGAGAGGATAGAATCTACTAGACGCAGCTGCCTACGATCGAGCCAGTAAATACCTGCATCTTCAAGTTTACTATTACTCTCTCGGCTACTGCTGCTGCACACCGTCGTAATGAGACCATTTGTTATTTCGCAGCCGCCTCCTCCGATGTTACGTGTAGCTGTTCTATCTATCTAGAGCTGCATGGCAACAGATTTAGAAGTCTGAACGATTATCGAACGTAAAGTATAATCCATCCAATTTGGTAATCTTTGCACGTTTTTTCTTTTTTTTCTTCATCAATATTACTATGGAAAAGTCCTGTTGCTCACCGGGAATTTCGCAAGGCTGCGATGATTCGACGTTATTTCGGGGGATGAAAAACGAATTCCTTTCCACCAATCTTTCAAGAGAAATACCGTTGTTCGTTCATGAAACAAAGAGGACTTAAATCAATTGTTCTAAAACTACAAGTTTTTAGTTAGATACTAATGGGCGCCGGTTCGAATCCTGGTCAAACCAAGCCCTTTCGGTGCTTGTTCATCAATGAAATCAATGAGGTTCAGTTCAGACTTTTTCAGTCAAGTCAAAGGAAATAGTGGAATCGCAGAGCATCAATATACTATTGAAGTTAACTTAACAGACGACATTTTGTTTTCAAACCGTACTATAATGAAACCGGACTGATCAAAACCGTATATTCAAATATCTTCTCAAAGAATTTACAATCTTTTCAAGAAATTTTAAACGAAACGCATCCAATTTCTAATGAACGTCAAATTGATTGACAGAAACACATCGGCGAGCCGCGTTTTCCTTTTGTTTCAACGTTTTAGAACCGCTGTGATTCATCGTGTCGTAGAAAATTTTATTTTCGATTGAAAATAGTAAATGTGGAAAATGTATAAAAATTGTGTTAAATTAAATTCGAATTCTTAATTTATAAATATTAACATAAAATTCTCATTACAAGTTCAAAAACGTATGAAGAATTTGAATATTTTTGTAACAATAAATGTCGTTTTAATTCTTATATTCATTAGTTACTAATTATCAAATCTTACTACTTAATTTAATAATAATTTTAGCTTTAATTCACATATCCTAGTTAATCTGTATTATTCTTAATTTTTCATTGATTAAAAATTAAATTTGTTATTTCCTAATCCACTACAAATTTGATTTATAAATAATTAATTACTTACCAAAAATTATTTATCTAAAGGATGTCCCAAAATTAACGCAAGATTTGAATTTGCCGCCATTTGTGCAGTAAAGTGTGGACAATCCCCCAAAAAACAAAAACAATTTGACAGCTTTGAGGTTTTATTGAAAAATCAGTGTAATTATTTGAAAATTAATGAAGTTTCATTAAATAATGAATGCAAATATTGAATAAAAATCTACATAAATTGAAAAATCAGTGTTTACTGAAATCAATGTTTACTTTAATTTATCTAAAATTCATAAACACAAATATTGAAGAAAAATCTATAGAAAATTTCCATTAAAATGAAGAATTTTAAGTAAAATTAGAGAATCAAAAGTGAAATCTTATAGAAAAGAAACAAATAAGATTAAAGTATATTAAAATTGCAATATTTAGTGAAGAAAAAACAATAGAGTAGTTTTAATTAAAATAATCTACAAAAAGTAATTATAATACTGAAAATATAATGAAAGAACTTGCATTTCCCTTTGTATTTCAAAATTTCATTGAATTTTATGAGCAGTTTTTTTTTAAATTCGTCATTTGCAAAGAAATATAATGAAAATTATTAAACTATAAGTAATTACATTAAAATAGAAAACATAGATTTAAAAGAAAAGACATATTTTAACTTTTAATTAAATTTTTCTTTAAAAAATGTTTGATTTTGATTTACGATCATTTGAAATATTTTATTAAATTTGTAACAAAACGCATTTTCATAATAATCGCTCAATTTTTATTACTTTCTTATCTATTATGCAGGTGTATAAAACTCACTCACTTTCATGCCCATATAAAGATTGATTTAACGTTTGCACCTGCACATGATTCATCGCAGCGCGTTTTTGTTTTGTTTCAACGTTTTAGAACCGCTGTGATTCATCGTGTCGTTGATCGGGCGTTTCCGTAAAACGATTATATTTAAAAATATCTGATATTAAAAATAATAAATGTGGAAAATGTATAAAAATTGTGTTAAATTAAATTCGAATTCTTAATTTATAAATATTAACATAAAATTCTCATTACAAGTTCAAAAACGTATGAAGAAATTGTACATACATTGATGAACAATTTGAATATTTTTGTAACAATAAATGTCGTTTTAATTATCATTAGTTACTAATTATCAAATCTTACTACTTCATTTAATAATAATTTCAGCTTTAATTCACATATCCTAGTTAATCTGTATTTTCCTTAAGTTTTCGACAATTAAAAACACTGTTTTTTTTTGCATACAAATGTATTATTAATTGATTAAAAATTATTTTTTTTTTCTAATCTAAAGGTTGTCCCAAAATTAACGCAAGATTTGAATTTGCCGCCATTTGTGCAGTAAAGTGTTGACAACAAAAAAAAAACAATTTGACAGCTAAGAGGTTTTATTGAAAAATCAGTGTAATTACTTGAAAATTAATGAAGTTACATTAAATAATGAATACAATATTGAATGAAAATCTACATAAATTGAAAAATCAGTGTTCATTGAAATCAATGTTTACTTTAATTTATCTAAAATTCATGAACACAAATATTGAAGAAAAATCTATAGAAAATTTTACATTAAAATGAAGAATTTTAAGTAAAATTTGTGAATCAAAAGTGAAATCTTATAGAAAAGAAACAAATAAGATTAAAGTATAGTAAAATTGCAAAATTTAGTGAAGAAAAGACAATATATTAAAATAATCTACAGAAAATAATATTAGAACGTAATTATAATACTGAAAATATAATGAAAGAAATTGAATTTTCCTTTGTATTTAAAATTTCATTGAATTTGATGAGCAGTTTTTTTTTAAATTCGTCATTTGCAAAGAAATATAATGAAAATTATTAAACTAAAAGTAATTACATTCAAACAGAAAACATAAATTTAAAAGAAAAGACATATTTTAACTTTTAATTAAATTTTTATTTAAATAATGTTTGATTTTGATTTACGATCATTTGAAATATTTCAATAAATTTGTAATAAAACGCATTTTCATAATAATCGCTCAATTTTTATTACTTTCTTATCTATTATGCAGGTGTGCAAAACGCACTCACTTTCATGCCCATATAAGGATTGATTTAACGTTTGCACCTGCACATGATTCATTACAGCGCGTTTTCGTTTTGTTTCAACGTTTTAGAACCGCTGTGATTCATCGTATCGTAGATCGGGCGTTTCCGTAAAACGATTACATTTAAAAATATCTAATATTAAAAATAATAAGCGTGTAAAATCTATAAAAATTGTGTTAAATTAAATTCGAATTCTTAATTTATAAATATTAACCTAAGATTCTCATTACAAGTTCAAAAACGTATTAAAAATTTGTACATTAATTGCCATAGAGAATTAATGGTTTCGGTATTAAAACAATTTTATTTGGACAAAGCCAACTAATTTTCTTATTCTTAATTTAAAAAGAAGTAAAATTTTCAATTATTTTTTTTTCTTTCCATTTAATTTTCTTAAGTTGTTTACTTTGAACTTGACAAACTTTTATTATATAAATTTCGTAATTCAGTATTTTATAAAATTTTAAATATTTCCGAAATAATCTATACAATTTTACGTTTTTTATTAAATTTTGCTTTCAATAAATTAGAAACAAAGCGTAATAATTATTCGGTGATTTGTTCGAACGTTTGAGATTCGCAGGTGCAGATGATTCATCACGCAGGTGTGCACTGACGTTTCGTTTTTGTTTACACGTTTTAGAAACACTCGTGATGTTTCGTGACGATTCGTCGATTTTCGTAATCATACAAGGCGATTTATACCAGTGTCGGATTGAGACCGGGTTCAGTGCGTTCCATAGAGTCCGGCCCTGCGCATTATTTTGTGTTGTGTTTGCAGTTGTTTTATCACGACGTAGACCAGCAACATTTTCGTAACAAAATAAGGTACTTTTTTTCATAATAATAGCTATTTTTTTATTACTTTCTTAACGATAATAGAAACGTTTTATCACTTTCATTCACACTAACATTAATCTAAGATTGAAAATTGTTAAAAACATAGAAAATATATCAAAAATTACGAAGAATAAATTTTAACACGACATTTTTTCAGATTCAATACAGATACAAATGTAATTAATTATATTTTCTTGTTTATTGTATTAATAAAATTAATGTATTTTAGCAACAATAATTTTAAAAAATGTAATTTATACAAGCGAACTGTAAGTAATTTGGAATATAGTGAATTAATTCATCGAATGAAAAGAAATTTGACAAAAAAAAAACTACATTTTACGAGCGCAAAGGAATTCAGCAACAAAAAAAAACACACACACACGTTTCTTAGAAATACGCACAATCATGAATGAAACGTATTGAAAAGTCGTAAAAAAAAAGATGTGTAGGAAATTCCTTCTCGAGTCTAGACGATAAAGATACAACAAAAAAATAATTTATTCTAACCGAGAAGACTGAATAAATTATTTGCTATGTCTAGTCTACACATTTTTTTGTTAATAGTTTCATTGAATTCCATTCGTTTTTAAATTCTATTACGTAACGTGGATATACACAAGTTACTTGTCAAGTAACGTTTATTGTTTAAATTGCAATTATTAATACTTTTGCTTAATAATCTATCAACAAAAGTGTTTTTGCATTAAATTCGATTAAAATATGATTTAGTTTAATCATTTTTTTTAATTGAATTAAATGTGAAAAAGGACGAATAAATGATACTAGATTATAATCATTTTTTTTGTTGTCCTTTCACAATTCGAACTCAATTTGCTTTAGAAATATTGTAAAGTGAAACCTCTATTAACGAATCTATTATACAGTGGAACCTCGCTTAACGAATTTTTACTCGTATAGTGAAACATATTAAAAAAAATACACATAATATGTGTACACAAGTTTTAGAAGAAAGCGCGCAAACCGGAATTTTTCTTCTCATGGTCACTCATTATGCGAAGTCACTTTTCTTACAATTCATTTTGTTCGTTAAGCGAGGTTTTACTGTATATATTATATATTCTTCTGTCTCGTTTCATTTCTTACATTCGGACATACTTTTTTTGTTTGTTTCTCTTTTAGGGCTCGGAAATATTATCTTGTTTATTCCTTTCCTTATACCACCAATTCATTCATTTGCTCTATTTTATAATTTCCACATCCTCTTCAATTTTCAACATTCCTTCGTATCTTTCCTTCACCGCAAATAACCAAAGCCGCCTGTGGAAACTCCTTTATTTCGTTATATTACACTTTTCTGAAGATTTTCTGTTAAAGGTGTGAAAATCTTGCTTAGAACCATCAAATTTGAATTATACAACAGCAAAAACTAAAGTGTTTATAATTTACAATAGGACCCAGAATTGTACCCAGTGGAACATCTCAAAACTATTGACTGAATTTCTTTAATGCAGAATCTTTTGTTTTGTAACATCTTAACAAATTGAATCTTATTATATTACAATTTTATGCGTTAAATAAGAAACTGTGAATGTAAATACTTTTGTATTTCTTCAATTTGCAGAATTAGGATACTTTCGTTTAATGAAATTAGTTTAATTTACATGCGCGTATGATGATGATGCAGATTCGATGTGTTTTTAAAAACGCAAGTAATAAAAGCGAACGGGTCTAGACGGCAATGAAAATAAACGCGCGCGCGCTGTAAGAAAGGTAAGAAGGAATGGAGATAAAGAGAGAAGTTCCAGAGGTCGTAAGTCTTTTGATGAACGTGAACTTGGGTAGAAGAGGGCAATATTTCCTTACTCTTTCTCTTCTCCTGTTTTTTTTTTATTTACTTGTACCCATCCTCTTCCTCATTGCACGCCATCAAATTCTTTACGATATCTCTCGCGAGGTCGAGAAGCCTCCTCTCTTCCTGGTAGTCGCTGTTCTTTACTTTTGTTGCTCCTTTATTCCATCCTCATCGCAGCTCTTTCTGCTGTTCTTATTGTTGTCGGTTTGCCGTTTCTGTTGCGCAACGAGAGGTGAGAGCATTGTGTGTGCGCTCACGATTTATTGCTTCGACGGAATTAGTTATTATTGTCCGAGGAAGGAGCTAAACGCACGGCCTCTTTCGCGCCCGTAAATTTTCGCTCCGGAGGTCAGAGAGTCCTATGGAAACAATAATAATCGCGGCATCACAGGAAACTGCACATCCCATAACTTACGAAATTGTCATTTATATACCTTTTTTTTTTATATTACTAAAACCGAATATAAATCATTATTATTAGATATTAAAAAGGAGTATAAATCGACTTGAATTCATATAAATCTTAAGTTAAATCATAAATTGAAATAATCAAATTGAAAATTTCGAAAACGTAAATTAAAGCCTATGAAGATGTATCTAGGCTCGTTGGTGAAAGGTGAGACATTCAGCTTTCATACAAGTGTTCAATGATGTAATTATCTTAAGGGGTTGTCGAGATATTAATGAAAAACTAAAAAGACTGAAAATAAACGTCGTTTCTCTGTTTGTTTCAATTTCTACAGCTTATAGCAGGCGACTCGATGACAACACAAAGATGTATTTAGGCTCGTTGGAAAGGTGAGCTTTTCAGCTTTCAAAGGAGTATTCAATCATGTAATTATCTTGAGGGGTTGTCGAGATATTAATGAAACACTAAAAAGACTGAAAAAAAATACGAGAAAACCGTCGATTCTCTGTTAACGTATATAACGTCAAGTATGTGTTTTTTTTTTCAATTTCAACAGCTGATAGCAGGCGACTCGATGACAGCACGAAGATGTATGTAGGCTTGTTGGAAAGGCAAAATATTCAGCTTTCATACGAGTGGTCGATGATGTAATTGTCTTAAGGGGTTATCGAGAAATTCACGAATAAATGAAAAACTGTAAAAACTGAAAAAAAAATGTAATTTTTCTGTTTTTTCATTTTCTACAGCTCATAGCAGGCGACTCGATGACAGCACGAAGATGTATGTAGGCCTGTTGGAAAGGTGAGCTTTTCAGCTTTCAAACGATTGTTCAATCATGTAATTATATTAAGGGATTGTCGAGATATTAATGAAAAACTAAAAAG